>NC_056737.1:225311272-225548772 GCF_019279795.1 Protopterus annectens
CTCTTTCCAAAGCCATTCGGGATGACCATTAACAGACTGTTGACATCCAAAGTAACTAAGAGAAAATTAGTGGGTTGATGAAGACTAATGAGCACAGCAAGATCATGTAGAAAATATGCAGTATCTCTTAAAACCATCCATGCTGATTACAGTACTGGTTTCGGACTTCGTTCAACCCATTGTGAAATGCCCACAGTAACCCAACCTTGTCCAGCAACCATGGGTCTGAATGGAGGATCAAACCGATCTTTGTGGATTCTGATAACTGGAATTATAGGATGGTTCCACTATGAAAACGTCAAACATCTAATGTGAAATAATCGAATTAGTCAACATATCACTGAGACTTCCCTTGACTTCATTAATAACATTCTTGACTTCCAAAGTTGAAACTATAAGATAGGTCCTTTTTTCCGATAGCATTTGGCTCATTTTCTCTTCATACTGCCTTGCATCCATGACTCTCTCTCTATGACATATATATATATATATATATATATATATATATATATATATACCTCATATATAAAGTTAGAATAATATTTAAAAACTATCCCTGATTTTGGACCTTTGTCCTCCCCTCCAAGTTGAGAACCATGCTGGGACTTCTTGCGCAATGCACTTTTGGAAATGTAGCAATTAGTTTTGTTTCAGGACTTAGCCCATATGACTCAAACCTTTAGTGGGGACAAGTTACACAAAAAAAGTCTCAAATTCATTCTCAGTTGTTTATATTTTTTATGCTGAGCCTCAGATTTATTGTCAATTGTTTATATTGTTTATGCTGAGGCATATATACATATATATATATATATATATATATATATATATATATATATATATATATATATATATGGGTCTAATTTATTTCACTGAAAACACACTTCACTGAAACTCATTTCACTGAAAAATCAGTTGCCTGAGCACAATTCACTGAAAGATCAATTCACTGAAAACCCATTTGACTGAAACATTTTGTTGAAAGGTATATGCCCTGTTTCCCAATGTAGTGCAATCCTGGAGTTAGTATATATAGTAAGGGTGTGTGGGGGGCACAGCCCCCCATATTGGGGGGTGTAGCCCCCAAATAGTTTGGGTATATATTATCTTCTGGAAAGAGTTATTCATTCACCTTGTAAGTATCCATGTCTATGTTTTCCAATGTTTAAAATAGGTATACATACATGGTTGGAGTTCATTTGTGCAAATGCACAAAAAAAAGAAACATTGCATACCAAATGGTGCTGAAGTGAAGTGTTCTTTTTAGGTTGTTTGCAGGGGTGAGGGTGGTGTTTATCTGCTTTTGTTAGGGGGGGCTTTGTTTTGTTTTTTTCAGTGGGGTTTTATGTTGCTTTCTGTATTTTTACTTATTGTTTTATACTGCTGAATGTTTCCTCTCACATCCCAAAGACATGCTGTAGGTGGATTGGGCCCTCTAAATTGGCCCTAGGTGCGAGTGTGTGCGTGTGTGTGTGCCTTCTGTGGAAGGTTGGGCGGCGGGCTGGCAACTTGACACTGTAAAACTCCACTGCCAATCATGAGCGGACAGATGATCTGCTGTGGTGACCCCTAACCAGGAAAAGCCGAAAGAAGAAGAAGTTTTATACTGTGGAATCATTGCTGGTGTGGTTCTCTGGATGTTTGGGCAGTGATTACAATTTTAAGGAAGATTTCTCCATTCTTCCATTTAGTGTTGTCATAGAGTTTGTATATTTAAGTCTCTGGGTTATATCAGGCTTGCCCTCCACATGGGGGTACAGGGATACTTGCTCTCTCTACATATAATATTTTTTGGTATTTTACTGTGCATTAGGATTGCTTGTTTTTGTTTGTTTTGTTATTTGAGCATTCAGCATTCACTCTTATTTATATTAAGACTTTTTCCCCCTTATAATGTTCACCATCTAGTGCATTTGAGCTTAGCTGATTTTATATCAAAAGAATACAGTAAGTACCCTCTGTTATGATATAACAGTGAATTTATTTGGATGACCACCACTGCTGCAACTGCCAGCAAACCAAGTTTCTTTTTGGAAGCAGAACTTCTTCAGTGCATGATGATCCATGAAAATCTACATAATTTATTGAACAGAACCACCAACATGATTGAGGCCACTGATAAAAAACACACAAAGCAAAGCCATCAGAGTAATCCACACTGGAAATTAAAGTGTGCTAAGCCATAAACCACTCCAGCTGCTTTTGAGTGAATTCTTTCCCTGGGAAAGAATTTGCTTGACCGCTTCGTTATTTTCCCGTTTTCTGCACTGTAGTGCAGTCACGAAATTGGTATATTTAAGTAGGGGGGGGGTGTGGGGGCGAAGCCCCCCACATAATGTAATGTGTAAAGCATTTTATTTATTTATTTTTTTGTTGGAACAGTTTGAAATTGTAAGCTTTTGCTTACATTGGGTCAATTAATCACCGTTCGCTTTTTTAAGTGTTTGGTGATCTAATATAGACCCTATATTGTATACATCATTCCTTTAGCAAAATACTAGCTCTCAGTAATTTAATTAATCACTGTTCTATGAGAAATAGTTTCACTACAGTTAGTGCATTAAACAGGGTATATTCCTAAGGGACTGAGGACTTGTTAGTACACTACTTGTTTGAAAGAGGGCTCATCTTCACATCATGATCTTTTGCCCCTCTTTGACCGTCACGGTTGTGAACTAATGGAGATGCTTATGGCACAATCAAGCTGGACAAATGGACAATTTAGAGACTGAAATTACCTGACTGGACACTACTGTTTCTAATAACTTATTGTCTGAACACCATATGGTTGACTTAACTAAGTATGAACAAAAGAATCAAACAACAGCCTTGCAAATGAAAGGAAGCATACAAAGTCTATGACTATTACAATGGATTAATACAGGGTTTGTATTGTTTTACTTTGCAGCAGTACCATTACCACTTTTATCTCAGTTTATGGGAATTATTAAGCTTCTCTGTTGTTCAGAATAAGACTATACTAAGATCTTACTTTATTATATGCAAACAGGTTCTTTGTGATTGCAGATCACAAGACAGCTGCAAGTAGTGTTATTGGTGGATTCTATATTTTGTTGTTGAATGTAAAGGTTCCCACTCTGGACACTACATTTTCATTATGGTAATTTTCAGGCTAAAGAAAAAAATGGAGGTCTGATTGTTAAGAACATGAGTATCCACTCGAGGTCACAGCTTGTATATTAGTTAGAAATATTTACACTCACCACATCAACTGATTTGCTGTCTTCTGCAGTGGCAAACTGTTGGCATTTATTGTTGTACTCTTCTCAGCATAGCAAACTTGTCTAATTCCCACACAACGGAGCATGCATACACATTCTACTGATACATGTAGTAGGTTATACCTAACATATACCTAGCCTCTGCAGTACTTATGTTGGCCCATATCCACTAAGCAGGCAAAACCTGCAAGACTGCAATCAGTCAAACAAACAAACAAACAAGCAAACAGAAGGCATCATTAAAGAAAATAATAGATTATATAGCTGACTAACCTCTAGGAAAATATCTCTCCATAGGCACAGGATGGAGAGGCTATCCAAACAACACAGGTGGATGGAAGGAGGTAACAAGCATACAATACAGAAGGCCTTGTCACTGTCAGCTGACAGGGTGAGTATACATCTGTTATATCTGATGGAAGACTGTTAGGAACATCCCCAAACTGTACAAATGAATTTTTCTCAGAGGGCTGCAGCTAAAGAAATGCCTAAAGGTAATGGCTCAGACGTTCTGAAACACTATCATGCCGAAGGAAGAATGATTACAGAAAGTATGGTCTAAGCAATATTCATTTTTGAAAGTTTATAAATATCCTCAATGGAGACATGTTTGAAGCAAGTACAGGATGCAGCCATATCTCTGGTGGAGGGACTAGCGATTTCCTTTGCTTCCAATATGATTTGGCAAGTCACAGCTGGATGAGGTTAAAAAATAAATAAAGCACTTCTATACCCACTTCTAAACCCATCATCCCATCAAGCTTAATTATGCCATCTCCATGGCTGTGCAAACATAAAGGGGACAGAAATCTCAAAAACTATAAGAATAACTACTAGTGCACACTTAGAAACCAAATTGACAGTGATTTCCTACAGTAAACAACTAGTAACCATTTGAAATGCTGAGACTCATTAGTAGAATCCTGGAATATCAAGTCTAAATGACAGAAAATGTGTGCCTACATATACTTATCTTTAGATCGCCATTTCTTGAATATTCCCATTTTCTCCTTAGTATGGCAATATCAGAGTTGGTACATATCTGCTCATGAGGTCTGTGACTTATCATTTACATCAGTTGTGCAGGGGGCTTATCCCCCTGCAAAAAAAAAACAAAACAAGTTTAAAGGTGAAGAATGATGTTTGTCATTCAATGTTCTCCAGTTTTTGTGTCTTTTTTGGCATTCTGAGGCATAGCACTATTAGTTTCAGCATTTGGACAAGAAGCTAAACAGCAGTGCAGGAGCTTAACTTTGCTAAACTAAGCTTGACCAGATCACAACTCATAGAGTTTAAGCCGGACAACAGGTTGGGAAACTATGTTTACAATAGGCAGTAAGCCATTTAATGGGAAATGACAATACAATTAACAATCCAGTAAGATAAATTTTAATTAGCCAGGAGACGCTAGGGCTAAATGAGACAAACAGCTGTTTCATCTTCCTAAACTTATGCAATTGCTTCATATAAAACCGAAACTGATAGTGTATGTCCAGGGTGTGATAGGCTTTCTCTTCCATAGATTTGGCTTGCACAAAGTAAACAGGGAGATGAAGAGACTGGTTTAAGGACAGCTCTGATATCACTTTCAGAAGGAAACATGAGCTGGTTCTAAAGGGCACCAAATCCTTATGAAAGACCATATAGAGTCCCTAGAGTTAACCGCCTGCAGCTGGACAGTCCATCATCAGAGCTGATGGCTATCAAGAGCCATGTCCTTCAAGAAATCTAATTCAGAATCTTTGAACCATGGGCATGCTTCTGCATTACAAAGACCAAGCTCTGAAGATAAGAGTAGGTCCATCTCTGGTGAGCAAACATGCAGAACATCATTAAGGAACTACTTACCTGTCCAGTGTTGGCCCACCATGCTGCACTTCAAAAGGTGACATCAAGCAGGTACCTGAAATAAGTCAGCACCACCTACAAACAAATATTCTGCAGAACAAATCAACATGCTCTATCAGCTTAAATAGATATAAAAGCAGCTACTGGATGTTCTTATTTACCTTAAACTTCAGGAAATTTGTAATACTTCATAATTAGGACAGTGGGTATCATTTTTGCCTTACAGCAAAAGGTTAACTAGTTTGGTACTCAGCTGGGGTACCATCTGTCTGGAGGCTGCATTTCCTCCTTGTGTTTGTGTGGCTTTTTACTGTGTACTCATCTTTCTAATCTTATTCTCAAAAAATGTGGTAGGTAGATTGGCAACTTCTGAACTGCCTGTAGGTGTGTGTGTGTTTGCATGTGTGATATGTAAGAAAGGCCTGGCAATCTTCATCCATTCCTCACAGGCCTAGTAAACTCAGTGGTTGGTGGTGGCTGTTCAGAGAGTCACTATGGGAGTTCGCTGTGACTCATAGCTGTAGCTAGATGAAAGAAATAATTAGGAATTGAAGCTATGCAAATTGTCATGTTGCTACAAATTCAATGTGCAACTCAAACTATTCTCTTACCACATGCATAAAATGGCTTAAGAAAATGCTGAGTACTATATAAGAGTCTAGTCATATTCCAAAACCATGAAAAAGTACCAGGCCTATAAATAACTCCTAAATAAAGGCTTTTCTGACCTGATATAAGTATAATGCATTGCAGTAGCAACACAATTTAGAGCTATGCTACATTGTATAATCCAAACTATACAGCAAAATGGAACCCAATGAATTCTCTAATTTGTACTGTAATTCCTTCATCTAGATTATCCTCAATGTCTAAATATTGTTGTATTTAATACCTACATATTCTCTTCAATAAAATGTTCTTTATGCAACTGTAATATAATATTCAAGAAAATATCTGAAACAAAGGAAGTATTTTCTTATCTGTGTTCTACCAATGTCTGCATTTCAATCACAGATACAAATTTTAGTAAGAGGACTTAAATTCTGAAAGCAAACAAATGAATAAACATCCATGACTTTAAGACTTTAACTTTTAAAACAAAATTGTGAGTACATTAACTCATATTTGTTTTTTTACAGCCCTATTGTCTGCTAGCCATCATTTCCAATGACCAATTGACCATTGATTCCTACACAGGTACACAGGCCTCTGACAGCCCTTCATACCTCCAATGAGGTGAGAGTCGATCACAGTCTTAATCTGTGTGTACACATAGGGGTTCCCCTCCCTGACCCTGTGGAGCTCCTAATACCCTCATATCATCTGTAAAGGATGCTAAGTTACCAGTCTGTGAGAAGGGGAGCATACAAACTTCTCCAAGTGACTGCCTTATGACCTAAGTTATTATTCAGCAGCAGTACATCTCTCAGGCCCAGACTCCATGTACTGCACCCACAAGAGCTCCCACTAGATTTTGCCCAAGCAGTGGGCCAAGGAGCTTTCCTCACCCTAGAATGGGTGAGCTGTGTGATGTTTCTTTCCTTGCCTCCTGTCCTTCTTCCTCCAACTCCTGTGTCTGCTGTTCAAACACGGGGCATCTAGATTGCAGGAAGCACTTCATCTCTCTTTGCACCATAGGAGGAGAGACTAATTCATATTTGTTTTATTTTATTTTATTATTTATTTACTTATTAACCAGGAAACCCATAAACAAACAAACACCATATGCGAATGAAGGTGGAAGGACTCAAACCCTGTATAGCCTCTTGGCATGAAAATACACTCCAGCCAAATATTGAACAAGGATGAGGACACCCTAGTCAGTTGAAGGTCAGGGTTGGTGTTTCAGGACCCAGGGAATGACCAGATCCATCAGTATCATGGGGTGAAACTTTTTCCAGCAAAAAAAATATATTGTTTGAGGACAGAGGATATGCAGCTAGGGGATGCAGAAAAAATGGAGCAAACCTAATTTCATCTCCCAAGCAAGAACAATCACTCAATATCAACAGCAAGAGAAGCAGAGGGAGGTACAACAAAAATAGGAGTGTATGTATGTATGTAGGCTCTGAGAGTCTAGGGTATGTTTTCCCGATTTTAACATTGGAACTTGTGAGGGATTAACCTCTGAACAGTTGTGAATTACTAATCTTCCTTTAATTTGCTTGTTTAAAAATGTGGTCTCTGTAGAGTCTTCTGTATGTCTTCCTGTTTTGAATGCTACCACTGGAGGGGGGGGGCATAGCTCGGAACAACTATAAATTGTCAATCTATCTGATTTTTGTCTGTCTGAAAATGTTAAAAATACATTGTTGAAGGGGGTGAAATTTGTCCCAACCAGAATACCATGCTTGGCAGATTAATCTTGGATGTTCTGGTAATGATAGGTTAGTACTAGGCTAACTGCCCTTGTGGGCCATTTTTTAAGCCTAGCCAATTGCACCCTGTTAGAATCAAACCCTGTACCTTGGGTCTGTAAGGCAAACACCATAACCATTATGCCACCCATGTTAAACGTTTTTGTCGAAAGTTGAATTTAAAAGTTTTCTTTCAGAAAAAAAGTGATGACATTTTGATTGATGAAAATGATGATGCTTTGTTGAACTTAAGCATACCAGAAACTGATTTACCATGTGAAATAATGGGGGAGGGGGAATTAAATGGGAAGAAAGTACTAATTTGTGAGCAGAATGAAGGATTTTATACTGGATATGATTGTTTAAGTGTTCCAAAAATGTTAGCCCACCTGAGTAACTTTATGTCACCAAAGAATTTGGTTCTAATAATATGTTTGAAACCACATTATGTAAAAAAGTTGAACATGAATTTGATGCCTTTCTGAAGTCTAGAACAGAATATAATTTAACAAAGGATGAATGGTATGATTTACAACAGGTGCAGCGGTAGCGTTGTTGCCTCACAGCAAGAGGTTCTCCCGTTTGATTCCCGGCTGGAGGGCGGGGAGTGCCTTCTGTGTGGAGTCTGCATGTCCATCCTGCGGTTGGGTGGGCGTTCGAAAGACATGCATAAATGGGCGTGCCTTCGTTGAAGGTCGAACATTGAGCTGGCATCTCGGTGTTCATGAAAATCAACTGCCAATCATTAGTGGACTGGAGTTCCACTGTGGTGACCCCTAACTGGGAAAAGCTGAAAGACAACAACAACCCTCATTGCTGAAAAAATATGTCTTTAAGGAAGCTGATAAAGGTGGAAACTGGGTTATTTTTGATAAAGCACAGTATGATAGAATGGTGAATGATATGATGAATGTAAATGATAATTACACTGAGCTTGCAAATAATCCAGTTAAACCATTTAATTCAGAGCTATGTGAAATGTTGGAGAGAGGAGAGAGACTTGATTTCTTGGGGAGAAAGGATGTGAGGATGCTATTGTCAAGGAACCCAGAGATCCAAAATTCAATGCAATCTCCAAAAGTCATAAGAATCTATCTACCCCCCCCCCCCGGTAGGCCCATAATATCAGAAATAGGGTCTTATGTGGAGAATGTGGGAAAATATTGGGATTTTCAGTTTAAAAGCTATTTGTCAAGGGTACCTTCACATATTAAAAATACTAGAGATTTATGTGAAAGTTTAAAAATGTTAGTTTGGCAAGAAGGCTATTTCTGGGCTACTGTTGATGTGAGTGCTTTGTACACTAATATTGCGATCAGATGGGGTTTAGAGGCTACGGGTAAGGTAATGGGGGAAGGGCCTCGTACATCATACCTGTTGTCATTATTAGAATTCTCTCTAACCCATAATTATTTTAGATGGGAAAAGAGATTTTTTTTTTTGAAAAATCGAGGGACAGCAATGGGGGCATCTTATGCCCCAACTTATGTAGTTATTTATATGGGTGAATTTGAGAGCTAATTCATGTACTGTAATGAATACTTTGTAAATAATGTGATTTTTTATAAGAGATTTATTGACAATTTGATTTTTGTATGTAGGGGTGAACAAAGTAAATTTCTGTACTTTATGGAACACACAAATCATACTGCTCACGGTTTGAAATTCACTTACCATTTAAGCTCAGAAACCATCACATTTTTGGATGTAGAATTGTATTTAGGTAGTGATCATGGGGTTTAGTACAAACCCTATAGGAAATCGACCTCTGTTAATAATTTTTTGCATGCAGACAGCATGCATCCATCTCACTTAATTATGTCTCTACTGTATGAGCAATTCAGGAGAATTTATAATAATACAGAGGATGGAAATTTGAAGGAGAAATATCTGAATGAGGTTCATAATAGGTTGGCTGTGCATGAGTATTCTGAACCCACCTTGTTGGATGATAGGAACTGAGTTTTGAATGAGTGTAAGAGTTTTAATAGAGCTGTATTAGGTGAATAGCAGTTATGACTTCTGAATCCTACACAAATGCACTCTATAAGCACTTACACGACTGCATAGATCATGCTATCCCAAACAGAACCAAGAAGCTATCCTCCAAAAAAAGGAAGCCAATCTGGTGGTCCCCTGCCATGAACAAACTCTACTACAGAAGGAAGAAACTGTTGCAAAAGAGAATAAAATCCCATGAGTGGAGGAGCTCCCTGGTCAGCCTCAGTAAGAAGCTGAGATCCCTTATAAGATCCTCCAAAACTAGCTACTAAAACAAAATCACCACTGATTCTAAGGGCAACCACAAAGCATTCTATAGTTATGTCAAGAATCTTAATGGCAACACCCAGATCTGCTCTGAGTTACAGCACAATGGCACGAAAATTATAGAACTAACTGATATTTTCAACATCCTGACAGATAGGTTCAGTGCTAACTTTACCCCCCTCTCACCCCCTAAAGGGCCCATATCTATACAGGAAGAATGCAGAGTCCCTGTAATCACATCTATGCAGGTAAAAGCTGCACTCTCTAAAACCAAAAACACAGCATCCATGGGACCGGACAACATCCCAGGCTGTGTTTTACACGAACTTCAGAATGAACTGGCTCCCCACCTAAGCACCATGTTCAATCATAGGTTCATGTCAGGCTTTGTGCCCACTGAATGGCACACAGCAACAGTTATTCCACTCCACAAAGGGGGAGCCACCACTGATCATGAGAACTCTCGCCCTATTAGCCTGACGAGCCTGGTTTGCAAGGCCATGGAATGTATCATCACGGAACTCATAAACAAAGACATTGGTAACCTCCAAACTCTGGACCTCACCCATTTCAGGTTTGTGAAAGGCAGATAATGCCTTCTGAACCCGACTGATTTCTTTGAGGCAGTCACCAAAGCTGTAGACGAGGGTAAGGTGGTTCACACAGCCTATCTTGACCTCACTAAGGCTTTTGACACCATCCCCCATTCTGGAATTATAGCTAAACTCACTAAACTAGGTATAAATCCCTATGTCACAAGATGAGTTGCCAACTGGCTCACTGACAGAACCCACACTGTAAAAGTTGCAGACTCCAAATCTGACTTCAAACCAGTGACAAGTGGAGTACCACAGGGTTCAGTCCTGGGACCTCTCCTGTTTGGTATGTACTTCTCTGAAGTACAGGCTAACACAGAAGGCCACTGGCTAATGAAGTTCACAGATGACTGCAAACTAGTAGCCATAGTCGAGTCCTGAAATGATGCGGACATCCTACAGAAGGGCCTCACTGAGACAGATGCCTGGTGTCAGAGGCATGGCCTCAAGCTCAATGCCAAAAATTGCATCGTCATCCCCTTTGGTAAAAACTCTGTACCCATGAACTACCACATAAACGGCAGTCTGCTTAATGCTGAATGTGCGATAAGAGATCTTGGGACCCAGGTGGACAGTAGTCTCTCCTTTGACAATCACATCGCTACAGTAGTCAGGAAATCCTTCTATGTGGCACACCTCATCACAAAAGGGTTTTCATCCAGTAAAAAAGAGGTCATTGTTCCCCTCTACTCGGCACTCATTAGATCCATTATAGAGTACAGTGCCCCTTGTGGAATGTACCTCAAAAGACATCTGCAGCAGCTGGAAAGGTCACAGAAGTACCTCACAAAGAGGTTTACTGGCCTCAAACAGATGCCCTACACTGACCGTGTCAAAAATCTCCAGCGTTACTCTGTAGCATATCACCTACTCCAAGGAGATGATAACATATAAAGCTATGTTAAACCCAGAGCTGTTGGACATGCTACACCTTAAGAAATTCCAATCCCTCTGAGCTACACACTCTAGGGACCTAAACCTTGTCACCACAATAAACAGGACATGCTGGAGGGATAAATTCCTGTCCCAGAGACTTAATATACTCTTGAATAAGCTACCCATCTATGTCAAGCAAAGTTCCTCATTAGCACTTTTCAAGAAAAATCTTGATGAGTGGATGGGAAATAGGAAATACACCGCAGGGATCATGTCTATGGCTCAGCTCAACAGGGGCACAGGAAATTTACTTTCTTGGGTGGCGTAAGCCAGGGAACCTTGTTGGCTAGGCTTACTTAGGTCCTTAGGCCGATAGCCTGGTACCTACCTATGAACCTATAATACCATAGGGGTAGGAGACAGATGATGTGATGAGGAGAATAGAATATTTTTTGTGACTAAATTCTCTCCATTTTCTAAGATTGTGGAGAAGATAGTTAGAGAGTCTTGGTATGTGGTAAGTGATGATTTGTTGATAGGACACTTATTCCCCAAACATATTACCTTCTCATATGGTAGATACAATAATCTGAAAGAATTGTTGAATAGTGATGGGATGGTGGCTAAACGGGCAGATAGAGTAGTGGTATGTCACAGAGTTAAAAACATAGATGGATGGAAAATTAATAGGAAGTTCTATAGAGCTAGGGAGTTTTTTAGTTGCAACTTTTCAGGGGTTGTGTATATCAATGGGTGTGGATGTCAGAAAGTGAGGCGGTACATTGGACAAACAAAAAGGAAAGTGAAGGTTTGAATTATGGAACACTCTGGGGATATTAGAAGGCAAAATGAAAATAGTCCTGTAGCCAAGCACTTTATGTCTGCACATGGGGGATTGGGAGACGCTGTGTTTTTTAGTGTACTGGTACACCTCGTTTTGGATGGGGGAGATGGTTTTAGGGAAAAACTTAATATGTTGGAATGCAGAATGATTATTAATTATAGGACACTTTACCCTATGCGATTGAATTTAGATAGTAATATAACTTTGCAATGAAGTATTAAAAAATATTTTGTATTAAAATATTTTTAATGGAAATGTATAAAAACAAAGTATATAAAATATGAGCATGACATGAATAATATTTTGTATAGGTTCATAGGTAGGTACTAGGCTATCAGCCCTAGAGCCCATACAAGCCTAGCCAAAAAATGTACCCTGGCTTTCGCCACCCAAGAAAATTATTTTCCTCTGCCCCTGTTGAGCAGAGCCACAGAAGTGATCCCTGGGATGAATTTCCCATTTCCCATCCAATCATCAAGATTTTTCTTGAAGAGTGCTAATGGGGAGCTCTGTTTGACATAGATAGGTAGTCTGTTCCAGAGTATGGGAAGTCTCAGGGACAGGAATCTATCCCTCCAGCATGTTCTGTTTATTGTGGCGACAAGGTTTAGGTCCTTAGAGCGTGTAGCTTGGAGGGATTGGGATTTCTTTAAGTGGAGCATGTCCAACAGCTCTGGGTTTGACATAGCTTTGTATGTTAGGCAGAGATCGCCCCTGAGTAGGCGATGGAGTAAAGCTGTAGTTTTTTGAGATGGTCTGCATAGGGCATCTGTTTGAGGCCAGTAATCCTCTTTGTGAGGTATTTCTGTGGTCTTTCTAGTTGTTGTAGATGTCTTGTGAGGTACATACTAAAAGGGGCGTTGTACTCTATAATGGGTCTCATGAGTGATGAGTAGAGGGGAACAATGACCTCTTTTTTTCTGGATGAGAATCCTTTTGTGATGAGATGAGCCATGTAGAAGGATTTCCTGACCACTGTGGCAATGTGATTATCAAAGGAGAGACTACTGTCCACCTGTGTCCCAAGGTCTCTTATCACATTTTCGGCATTAAGTAGACTACCAGCTATGTGGTAGTTCATGGGTACAGAGTTTTTACCAAAGGGGATGACAATACACTTTTTGGCATTGAGCTTCAGGCCATGGCTTTTACACTAGGTATCTGTCTCAGTGAGGCCCTTTTGTAGTTTGTCCACATCATTAGGAGTTTCGATTATGGCTCCTAGTTTGCAGTCATCTGCAAACTTTGTTAGCCAAAGACCTTCTGTGTTGGCCTGCACTTCAGATAAGTAGATACCAAACAGGAGAGGACCCAGGACTGAACCCTGTGGTACTCCACTTGTCACTGGTCTGATGTCAGATTTGGAATCTGCTACTTTCACAGTGTGGGTTCTGTCCGTGAGCCAGTTGGCAACCCATCTTGTGACATAGGGATTTATACCTAGTTTACTGAGCTTATCTATAATTCCAGAGAGGGGGATGGTGTCGAAAGCCTTGGCGAGATCTAGATAAGCTGTGTGAACCATTTTACCCTCATCTATGGCTTTGGTGACTACTTCAAAGAAGTCAATCAGGTTTAGGAGACATGATCTACCTTTTACAAATCCAAACTGAGTAGGGTCCAGAGTTTGGCGATTACCAATGTCTTTGTTTATGAGTTCCACGATGATACGTTCCATGGCCTTGCAGACCAGGCTCGTCGGGCTAATGGGGCTGTAGTTCCCGGGGTCCGTCGTGGCTCCCCCTTTGTGGAGTGGGATAACTGTCGCGGTGCGCCATTCAGTGGGTACAAAGCCTGAGGAGTTGGTGCTTATTGAACATCAAATTTTATTAATTGAATGATTAATTGGAGAAGGTGGATCCTTTATTTGTGTGTATAAAAGGGAGCAGTTTGTGGTGATAAAATTATTCCCAGAAGGCGATAAGCCGGGGTACCAGAATAAAGAGTGCGATTTTTCCTTTATGCTGGAGCTGCATTTGGTATAGCCTCTTGGCACCCAACATTTCAAGTGCTGGCATACTGGAGCCATTAATTCTTTATGCTGCTTGTCAGGTTCATACAAGCTAGGTCTTTTACTATTTTTTTGCCATACTGCATCAGAATTATAACAGTAGAAATTAATTAATATTTTTGGTGATTGGTTTGGTCAGCACATTAATAAATGTGTGACTTATTTAAGTTACAGGGTAATTAGGCAAGAACAGGCTAAACTCTTCCAATTGTTACTGAAGAAAATGGCAAGAAATAAACACTAATTCATATGAATCAGATAAAACAGAATGGACCTTTCTGGTTTTCAGCGTTCATTCTTCTTTTTCACTTAACTGTTTTTCTCTTATTAATGAAGGAAATCATTTTAATAAAACTTACTTAAAAATGAAACACAAATGAGAGAGCATTCTTTATGTTTTTGTCATATTTATGCCTAAAGAAATGCAGAAAAGAAAACTATAAAAAAGGATGCAGCGCTCTGCATGGCCCTCTAAGCAAAGGGTCTATATCATATGAGCGAATCGCACGAATTGCGAACGCTCATAATATCGAACGTACCGGACCTCAAACTTCCTATTGTGGGGGGCTGTGCCCCCCCCGCTAAATATATATTCCAACTTCATGATTGCACTACATTGAGGAACGGGCAAATATCCCATTCTTCACTGTACCGCAATCTCAGAAAAAGCACTTCAAGGTCCGGTACGGTCAATATTATGAGCATTCGCAATTTGTGCAATTCGCTCATATGATATAGACCCGAAGCAAAGACCTGCTGAGATACTGTGCATGAAAGAAAGAGAGATGTTTTCATATCGATCACTGTAATTTTAGCTTAAATGAAAATGTTGCTAGAAGGGAAATATTTCTGAGTAAGTCGAATATTGTGATGTGAAATGTCTTGGTAACAACTATAATGAAAGTACTCATTTAAGGGCAAAGCTTCATATTACAGTATCATCTTAAAACAATAATATGAACTAAGCTAATCACATTAAAGTTCCCTGACTGTAGTATAAAAATATGAACCAGCATCCCACAAACACTGATTCAAGTGCTATCATGTTCCCTCAATCTATAAAGTGACACATCCTAAAAATGTGAGAATGCTAAAACCCAAGGAATGCTTAGAAGTTTTTAATAACTAACAAACAGTCAAGTTCCATGCATATGTTCAATGTTTTAAGCCTCGTGGTCTTTTGTAAACACTGTCCATGCTTTCTAAAGAGAATATTGCTCAAAAGATAGGATTTAAACTTAATTCCTTAATGCTTTTATTTATCAAATGTTTATAGGCTTTTTTAAGCTTTGTTTTGCTTGATAATTTTGGCTTTAACCATAACAGGATGATCATAAAATATTGTAGTAGAATGAACATAAAAAAAAAAACAAAAAAAACAGATAAAAGCAGAGCTTACAGAGCTTACTATCACAGATAACAGCCTAGCTAGAGTGGGGTTTCAGGTAATGTGGGTTCAAGTCTGTCCTTAAACATTTACTTTCTTCTCACTTTTGCTTGTATGTGCACAAAGAATACACAGCAATGATTGCTAAACTAGTTATCTGCATTTATTCAGGCATTCTAACTTTACACATATTGCTTATCGCTTACACTTTAAGTTATATTAGCTATTCCTAAACAGATTATGTATTTAGGAAATGCTTACTACAAAATCTTTATGTGGAAAGCAGCCAGCAGGTCTTATTATTTACCAGCATAAATAATGTATCATTCTACTATAAAAAAGTATGTTGATACTATATGGTTGAAAGCTTGCATTTTTTTACTGTCACAATCACTATACCGCTATTTGCCTGCATAGTTAGAGTAATACTTTTCTTTCTTTTTGCACGGTACTGCATCAGGTAATTTGGTAAAAGGAATCTAATCTACAGGTGCTCCAATATGAACTGAAAAAAATCCCACCAATATTAATGTCTCCTTTTCTAATGTACCCGTTGATGCTAACCTTTATCAGCTGACACACTGGTCCTATGATTTTTATATTCACATACGCAGGAACCATTAAAAATAATGATGATGTGAGTAATAATGACATTATTTCATTCTGAAAGTACAGTCTGATGGGCAAGAGTAACAAGAAAAGAGATTTTATTAACTTAAACATGATATTGGAATATACGAACTCCTCTAATATATACTCCTGACTCCAAACTTTGCACAAGTGCATAAGGTGTGCCGATTCCATCACAGAAATATATTTGACTTAGTCATATAAATGTGTCTTATCTTAGAAACGGAGAGACACACAAAATCAGAGTTCTTGTTTTAGAATGTTTCTAAAAGTATTAAGTTTATTTTTGGAAAATCCAAATAAATCATGTTCAGTATACATACGGCAAATGTCTGCATGTCCACTGCTAATATACTGCTTTTTTATATAAATGTACTTCTCTGCAAATTATTTGTGTCTTTCAAAAACTTGCGAATTACGTTTGTAGTCTTCTCTAATGTGTACATCAAAACTGATTTCACTGCTGTTTTCCCCAAAACAGAATAAATGCATGTTCACCAAATCCTTGAAGTGAACCAGTTAACTTTTGTTCTGTGTGTTATTAAAGTTGCAGACACCTTTTTCATATCAACAAAATTTCATTAAGATTTTTTTTACAATTATATGATGTTAAGTGAGAAATACATTTCTAGTTATGGCTTAACTGATGAGTACAAAATAAACTGATTAATTTCCTTAACCCTGAAACTAAGATCTTAGTGAGCCACTCTCTGGGTAAGCTGTATGGCACGTGACACCTCATGTTATACTTGTCAAATATGCCTGGGGACCTGTTGTAGCTTATGGGACTATGGATATTTATCCACACTGTAAGGTAATTTCCATTTTATATACTGCAGTGAACTTATCTCTTGTCTATACTATACCGAATCCTGGTATTCTCAAAATGTCAGTCTTCCTAGCTACAGTCAGGGATTCGTCAGACATCCTACAACAGAATATTGCACATAATTAAATACTGCACGCATGCCACCCTAAAGATCAGGATGTTGCATAAGAAAAGGAATACATGTATAATACATTTCAATATGCATTCCTTACATTGAATTCTCTCCTTCTTCTTGTTTCTCCATTTTCTCTGCTACTCTGACAGTGGTTGCCTGAACAATTGTGCTGTACTCAACCAAAATAAAGACAAGTGGACAAATATCAAGGGCATTAGAATTGCTTGCACCAGTGGGAGAAAAAATGCACAATAAATCAACTGCTTCATATCTGGCTTTATTAGGGTTACAGTCAGTCTACCAAAGGGATTTTCTTTAAATGATATAGCCAAAAACTGTTTATCTTTGAGGGTGCACTTTTCCCTACTGTTGTGCAATCTTGGAGTTGATATATGTATAAGCTGGGAGATGAGAAGGGATCTCTACCTCATTCGGGGGGAGTGCAGCTTTTTGTTGAGATTGCCAAATGTGCTTTTTGGCCATTTCTTTCTACCAAACTTTATTTGACATAAATGCCTACAACAGATTGATGTCAATCCAGTTTAAAGTGCAGCTAGGTTAACTGTCTCTTTGACATGACTGAAGCCACCTGATAGCGAAAGCAATGTACTTCCCCATACTTACAGCAATATCAGAACAGTAAGAAATCACAAAGGTACTGGTGCAATAGCTGCCATTTTCTAGCAGCAACATGTCTGCATCCTGGAAGATAAGCATGTCAGGCACTTTACAAAACAAAGCTCTAATAATTTATCTTAACATTAATAGTCAAAATACTTACTATTGCCTGCATCTATGTTGCATTAGATATTACCACAGCTGTAGTGGATAAGACCTTGCATTTTCTTCCTAAGAATTTTTACTCTACCCTTATAATTATTGGTGGTGTTGCTTTATGGTGTCATTCAACTTATCATCCTTACTACTAGAACATACAAGACATTTGGAAAAGAGAACACTCTGGATAGGATTTTTGTTTCATCTATGAAAAGAGTAGGGGTTACTTCTAACTCTAGAAATGACCACCTACTAATCTTCCTTCTATGGAAATGTACTAAAATCCATAAAAATAAACAAAAAACTCCAAGATGCTACCTCTTTAGAATCACAAACAATTTTGTGGCAGCCATTTTCAATTCAGATCTGGCATATGAGGACTGGGCAACTCTATTCTACCTGCCACTAGATGATGTAATACCATATTTCAACTCTGTATCCTAAACAAGATGGTGCCTCTGTTTAAGGGAGTGTTAGACCCACCAAATTACCATGCATTATGCCTAAGATAAAGGCAATGAAGCCAGGTGGGAGGTTGGCATAATGGTTAAGGTGCTTATCTTACAGAGACAAAGTGCAGGGTTTGATTCTCACATGGGGAAATTGGCAAGGCTTAAAATGGCCCACAAGGGCAGTTAGCTTAGTACTAACCTATAAACCAAAAGGATCACTTGTGCTTGATGAGTCATACAGCTAAACTTGCTCTGGACCTTGCAAAATTTGAAGAAGCTAAGATTAGAAGGAAACTTGTCATTCATGTTAAGAGAATATCCTTGTATTTGAATCAACAGCAACACTTTGCTAACAATCTAACTCGTATATCTTCCCATCAGTGTTATTATTGTGTAAATGCTTAACATATATTATTGTACATTATACTTTTAACCCACTTCTTTTGTATATGTTAACACATTATCTAATATGTTAGTTCTGTTAAATAAACACACCATGTGATATGCTATTAAAGTAGGAAATATTCAGCATTTCATGTGGTTAAAGGAAATGCTTAACCTGGGTTGCTGACTCCTTTTACATCTCTTTACCAAATGTTTATACAGCATAGAGCTAAAACGTATCTAATAAAATCCTATGTGACATTTATACGTACACCACTTCATATATGCACCTATTGAAATTAACCATTTAGGTTAAACACAAAACCAGCAAAGGCTTGCTTCTGAGACTGCATATAATTGGCTCAGGATCTTTCCATTATTTGGCACCTTAAGAAACCCGATGAGTACTTCATGACAATATGGTTACAGCATTTCAGATGTCTGTAGATTGGGACAGTGAAATGTAATGGAACTTAAACCTCATGTTATATTACTACAGAACAGAAGTTTTTTTTTTTTTTTTTTTTTTGGCAACGGCACTTGGTAGTCAGGACAACACACAATGTTGCATGCTTGCATACATGAGAGATAGAGATTCAGCTAGGATTTTATGAAACTGTATACCAACTTCTATATTTTTCCACCCTAGACAGAAACTGATTACTTGCATGCCGCATTCCCTTTTAAACTCTTATGCTTCCACCTCTTGCAATATAATTGCTCATTTGTATGCTATATAAATTTAGCACATATGATAAAATCACACATTATAAGCCATTAGTAGGATAACTAGTAATATAACAGATTTGCACAATGCTGGATAATTTTTTGACAAATTTACATGTTTGAAGCTGGGAAATTTGTTTTTGTGCTTTATCCAGTCAGATTACAGGGTACCAGTACAGGCGCACACACACACACACACACACACACACACACACACACACACACACACACACACACACACACACACACACACACACACACACACACACACACACACACACACACACACACACACACACACACACACACACACACACACACACACACACAAAGCCATATAAAACATACCCACACCTGAGCATGCACGCTCACAAAATGTGCTCACCACTTTGCTGAACTTATTTACAAACTGGACTTTTACACTGCATTTAATAGGTGACCGCAGTGTTTTGGCCAAGTTAAATTTTCCAGCTTACCATGGTAATTACACAGCAGAGAGTATCCCTAATCACTTGACATTGTAATGTGGTAGCCACATGCATTTCCGAGGGGAAGAATATGGTTGCTTAGCATTAACTGCTCCTTGGATTACCTCATTATCCCTTTACCATGGCTGGCTAGACTCCTTCTACACTGATATTTTCTGCTCATGGAAGAGTATTTGGTAAGGTGTTCTCTGAGTGAGAATGAATTACTCTGAGGGATTGGCTGCTTATAGCAAGACTTACCACTCATGGTAACTCATTCAGAATCCCAGCCTGAAACCACAGCTGTTCTTGTTAATACATTATGATGACAGATTTTAAACAATAACACAAACTCAAAGTAATAGTTAAAAAGTTATTTGCTCAGCAGACTTAGCGAATAAAGTAATTGCAAAAATTAAGAGGCAATGAGGAGGATGAAGAATGGAAAGGTTGTTGGTCCAGATGATATACCTGTGGAAGCTTGGAGGTGTTTAGGAGAAATGGCAGTGGAATTTTTAACCAGATTGTTTAATGAAATCTTGGAAAGTGAAAGGATGCCTGAGGAGTGGAGAAAAAGTGTTTTGGTACCGATTTTTAAAAATAAGGGTGATGTGCAGAGCTGTAGTAACTACAGAGGGATAAAATTGATCAGTCACAGCATGACATTTTGGGAAAGAGTAGTAGAAGCTTGGTTAAGAAGGGAGGTGATGATTAGTGATCAGCAGTATGGTTTCATGCCGGGAAAGAGCACTACAGTTGTGATGTGTTGATGGAGAAGTACAGAGAAAGTCAGAAGGAGTTGCATTGTGTCTTTGTGGACTTAGAGAAAGCATATGACAGTGTCCCTAGAGAGGAGTTGTGGTATTGTATGAGGAAGTCGGGAGTGGCAGAGAAGTATGTAAGAGTCGTACAGGATATGTACAAAGGTAGTGTGACAGCAGTAAGATCTGCAGTGGGAGTAACAGATGCGTTTAAGGTGGAGGTGGGATTACATCAAGGATCAGCTCTGAGCCCTTTCTTATTTGCAGTGGTGATGGACAGGTTGACAGACAAGAACAGACAGGAGTCCCCGTGGACTATGATGTTTGCAGATGGCATTGTGATATGTATTGAGAGTAGGGAACAGGTTGAGGAGACCCTGGTGAGGTGGAGATATGCTAGAGAGGAGAGAAATGAAGGTCAGCAGGACTAAGACATAATTTATTTGTGTGAATGAGAGGGAGGCTAGAGGAATGGTGAGTATGCAGGGAGTAGAGTTGGTGAAGGTGGATGAGTTTAAATACCTGGGATCAACAGTTCAGCGTAATGGCAAGTGTGGAAGAGAGGTGAAGAAGAGAGTACAGGCAGGGTGGAGTGGGTGGAGAAGAGTGTCAGGAGTGATTTGTGTCAGACAAGTACTAGTAAGAGTGAAAGGAAAGGTCTGCAAGAGGGTAGTGAGACCAGCTATGTTATATGGGTTGGAGACAGTGGCATTGACAAAAAGGCAGGAGTCAGAGCTGGATGTGGCAGAGTTAAAGATGTTAAGATTTGCACTGGGTGTGACGAGGGTAGACAGGATTAGGAATAAGTATATTAGAGGGTCAGCCCAGGTTGGACGGTTTGGAGACAAAGCCAGAGAGGCGAGATTGCATTGGTTTGGACATGTGCTGAGGAGGGATGCTGGGTATATTGGGAAAAGGATGCTAAGGATGAAGCTGCCAGGTAAGAGGAAAAGAGGAAGGCCTAAGATAAGGTTTGTGGATGTGGTGAGAGAGGACATGCAGGTGGTTGGTGTGACAGAGCAAGATGCAGAGGACAGGAAGAAATGGAAACAGATGATCTGCTGTGGCGACCCCTAATGGGAACACCTGAAAGAAAAAAGAAATAAAGAGTTATAGTTTTAAATAAAGTTAAAGAATATGATAATTTTAGTTGAAAATACATGCTTGAAGTATTACTTATAATTCCCTGCTCTTATGTTAATATTTTAAAAGCTTTGTACATAGTCCTTAATACATGCCCATATCTTGCTAACAGAATAATGACAGCAAGAGGAAAATTCAGCCATTATTTCCATTATTTGCAAAAGCAACATAACCATTAGCTTTTGCAATAAAAACAGTGAATGAAACAAAATGTTATAAGATATATAATGAAATGCAAGAAAATGCCGATTTAAAACCCAGAAGAAAGTGTGCCCTTTACAGCTAGTTTATTAAAATCTTTTATCTAATTTTCAAATTTAAAATTTAGTAAAAGAAACAAATATAGTAGGAATATCATCACTATGAAGGCATTCTATCATACATTTTTCCCTAAAGATCTGTAGGCCACTGACTGCCCCCACATTGCCACAAACACCCAATTTGATGTACATGCCACCTGTTATACCATCCAGAAAGATTTCTACTCTTTCAGCTGCCAGGTGATGTGCAGTGCACAGAGTATTTTATATACAGTGTTGTGTGTGTCATGCAGGCAGTTCCCATGATTCCCACATTTAACACACATGATCTGTACAAGTGTTTTTTTACATGGTAACTTTCCATTGTATCATTCAGCTGGTGAGTGCAAACATACAGTGTCCCTAATAGTTTGGTTCCATGAACACAGTTACCACTATTGTGTGTTAGAGGTGATATGCTTTGAAATCATGGTCAATGACCCTTTTCTGCTGCTCCTAAATCATGAGAGAGAAGGTGTATAACACCACTTTGCCACAAACACACAATATCATTAAACATGTGTCCAGGCTGCTGAAGGTCCGCTTTCACTATTTGGATACATTCAGTAGTGCACTGCACTGTGCTCTGGAATAAGATATTTATGGTCTGTTTCATGCTATATAACATGGTGCTATGAAAGCAGTCACAAAATAGGGCTAGCATAACATTGCTTGACATACCTGTGGTAGCAGCCAA
This sequence comes from Protopterus annectens, assembly GCF_019279795.1. Classification (NCBI taxonomy): domain Eukaryota; kingdom Metazoa; phylum Chordata; order Ceratodontiformes; family Protopteridae; genus Protopterus; species Protopterus annectens. Next base: position 225,333,982 of record NC_056737.1, read on the forward strand.
AGAGAAGTCTGTTGTGGAGTTCTTGGAAGAACAAGTTGTTGCAGTAACTTATGCAAGGAACAGGCTGGCGCAATATGTTATGGCTCCAGCAAAGAGGCAGCAACTGGTCCACAGCTGTGGATCATGTCAGCATAAACACAGACTAAAACAGACGCATACAATAATACAACCAGGCTATGTATTACAGTGCAGTGACTGGACACATTTGACATTACCATGTTTGTACAGGCCAGAGAGGTTGGCAAGGTAGTGCAATCATCATTTGCAAAAGTGAGGCAGGGTAAAGATATTGAGAGGAAACAGCAATGCTAGTATATTTGGAAGGTTATTGTTGGTGAATGTGGTAGCCACTCCCACACCTAGAAGGTTGAGAGGAGTCAGGGATCACATTGTGTAGTTTCCATGAGCAGAAAACTGACTTGGTTTGTTATGTAGCTGTACAGTGTAAGGACTAAAGACATCACATTCATGGGATAATGTTCCAAGTCAGGAGTATGTACAGGAACCCTTTTGTGGCTTCCCATGTGCTCTTCCAGAAGAGTGATGGTGTCCATGACATTAGTAATAGACATGGTACAGGGGAGTTTTATGGCATTGAACAGCAGACTCTGATTGACTTGTGTGATGTACCCATGGTGGAGATGGAAGAGTGTTGGCCACATCTATGGGAGTATTCACACTCTGGGGAAGAGATAGTCATGGACAATTTGGACAGTGAGGCTGACCCTAAAATAGTGTGTAGCATTTGTGTAAATTTGGTGTGAAATCATACAATGTGCATCCATTCCTGAGCCTGATCATGACAGCTAGTTGTCAGCATCCTCATGGATGCCCCAATGGATGCCACATGGGCTACCTTTCTCCAAAACTGGCATGTCTACTCCAGGTCCCTATATGCCATGTCACCCTGTATATACTGCAGGATGCCTATTAATCCCAGCAGCAGCTGGAGTTCCTCATGCAGACCACACAACACACTGAACATCTCTGACATGGTATGAGCAGTGACCTTCTGTGCCTGGATCCATGATGTGCACAACCTCTGTTGATGGCAAGGGTGTTGTCTTGACCTAGAATTGTCCTGGAGTTATGGCAATGATGCCTACCTACCTCCCTCTCCCTTATGCTCTCTGCTGCAGTGCAGGCCACTGGTGCTACTATGGTGATGATACCTGTGTAGCAGGGGTAGGACTCACATGGACTGGATAACCTTCACTGAACAGAGATGATGCCAAAAGCTCAATCTTCCTGAGTATATCTTCCACTGTGGACATTTCTGACAGTGCCACTGTGTCATTAGACTATACCATATGCACATTCTCATTATTATCAGCCACTGATGACTCACTGACATCAGGCATATTTCTACCCATTGTGCTGGATCCTCTCCCAGTGAGCATCTGAATGCATGAAGATAACATATATGTGGCAATGCTGGATCATAGGTCTGACTCCTATCACAATGTGGCACACAGATTACTACATGCCAGTTGTATTTTAGACTAAGAGTGCAGACATAGCATGTGGTGCAGGTTGTTGCTTTTGCAGTCCTAATGCACACGGATGACAGATATGCATATACATTTGTCTAAGTAAACCATTCGTGGCTGCAATTCACTGTCCTCCATGCATGTCACATGTTGCTAATCATCTAGTGCATCCCCTACAGACACTCTAGCAGTTGTCACCAGTCCATCTCACACTTCCAAGCCACCACCATGTATGAGGGCTTTATCACTTTCCTTGGTGAGGAGTGCTGAGTACTTTCATAAGAAATATATATATATATATATATATATATATATATATATATATATATATATATATATATATATATATATATATTAGTGATCTAGCTCTGTGGCCAACATGTAATTCCATTTCCCTGTGCCTTTGTCTTTGTGTGCAGTAAAAATGTCAGTGATCATGTGATGCACCTGTACTATTGTCCTATTATAGTCACCCACTGCACCGATGGCTTGCACCAGTCCCTTACATACCTGGTCATGGAAGGACTAATTACTTTGCCATTCTCAAGGATACACATGCCATATGTGAATATTGCCTGTAGCAGCACCTCTAACTCCTGTGTAATGAACTTTTCAAACCATTGATGTTCCTTCTGTCCTATGATAGGATGTATACACATGTGGGTTACACACGTGGATCAGTGAGTGTGTTTGTGTGTATGTGTCCATGACTATCCATGCCATCTGGTAATGGACTCAGTATTTTATCCATTCATATACAGTGGTCACTCACCTATGTGATTCTGTAGTGTAATCATCATGAACTTATGCCATAGTATGGCAGCAATGGGCATGCTAGCTGTCCATCTGACCTGCACAAATAGCACTGTCTGTGCCTGGCATAGTGAAGGCCTCATATTCCCTCTAGCATGTCATGCTGTCAATGTGCATGTGGAATGCTGTTGTGACACCTATGCAGCAGGAGAGTGACCAGATCTGACAATGTTCCCTGTGCTATGTCATGGCATGCCTTCCCTTATAGGACTGCATCCTGTCTCCTGTGCCTATAAAGCTGAGAAACCCCCAGCAGGCATGTGTTCATCATCATTATAACCTGTCCTGCCCTGTCCTTCGATGTGGTTGAGCCACCTCAACCTGACAGCTTCCTGCCATGCCCTGTGCAGTGTTCATAGGTTCATAGGTAGGTACTAGGCTATCTGCCCGAAGGCATTTATAAGCCTAGCCAGAATGTGTTGGCTTTCACCGCCCCCTTAGATTAGTTCCCTGTGCCTCTGTCCAGCAGTGCCACTGAAGTGATCCCAGGGGTAAACTTTCTGTTTCCCATCCACTCTTCAAGGTTTCCTTTGAAGAGTGTTAGCGAGGAGCTCCGCCTAATGTAGATTGGAATCTTGTTCCAAAGCATGAGAAGTCCCTGGGACAGGAATCTATCCGTCTAGCATGTCATATTTATTTTTGTGGTGAGGTTTAGATCCCTAGAGCGTGTGGCTTGAGGGGATAAGATTTTCTTCAGGTGGAGCATATCCATCAATTCTGGGTTGGACATGGCTTTGTATGTCAGGCAGAGATCACCTCTGAGTAGGCGGTATGTAACCAAGTACAGCTGGAGTTTCTTCAGTCGAGCTGCATAGGGCATCTGTTTGAGGCCAGTGATCCTTTGCAGGTGTCTTGTAAGGTACATCCCAAATGGGGCGTTGTAGTCTATGATGAGTCTGATGAGTGATGAGTAGAGGGGCACAATGACCTCTTTTGATCTGGATGCGAACCCTTTTATGATTAGGTGGGCCATATAGAAGGATTTTCTAACCACTTTGGCAATGTGATTATCAAAGGTGAGATTACTATCTACTTGGGTCCCCAGATCCCTTATTACGTCTTCCGTATTTAGGGGACTACCACCTATGTGGTAGTTTGTGGGTACTTTGTTTTTTCCAAAGGGGATGACTATGCACTTTTTGGCATTTAGCTTGAGGCCATGATTTTGACACCAGGTATCCGTCTCAGTGAGAAGCTTATGGAGGATGTCTGTGTCAGCCGGAGAGTCAATTATAGCCCCTAGTTTGCAGTCATCTGTGAACATGGTCAGCCATAGTCCTCCTGTGCTTGCCTGTACCTATGAGAAGTATATGCTGAACAGGAGGGGTCCTAGGACTGAGCCCTGGGGAGTGCCACTTGTAACCAGTTTAGAGTTGGACCTAGCTCCTGCAACTCTCAACATGTGGGACTGGGTTCTGTCTGTGAGCCAGATGGCAACCCATCTTGTGACGTAGGGGTTTATGTTCAGGCTGGTGAGCTTGTCTATAATACCAGAATGGGGAATGGTGTCAAAGGCCTTTGCGAGGTCTAGGTAGGCTGTGTGTACCAATTTTCCCTTGTCTATAGCCTTGGTAACTGTCTCAAAGAAGTCCACCAGGTTTAGGAGGCATGATCTGCCCTTAACAAAGCCAAACTGGGTAGGGTCCAGTGTTTGGTGGTTCCCAATGTCTCTGTTAATGAGTTCCATGATGATGCGCTCCATAGCTTCACAGACCAAACTAGTCAGGCTTATAGGGTGATAGTTCCTGGGGTCTGTTGTGGATCCACCTTTGTAGACCGGAATAACCGTTGCTGTGCGCCACTCTATGGGTACATAGCCTGTGGAGAGGCTGAGTTTGAACAGTGTATTTAGGTGAGGGGTTAGTTCATCTTTGAGCTCATATAGGACGCAGCCTGGGACACTGTCCAGTCCCATTGATGCTGTGTTTTTGGCTTTGGAGAGGGCTGTTTTAACCTGAGTGTATGTGATTTCAGGGACTCTACATTCTTCTGGTATGGTTATGGGCCCTTTTGGGGGTGAGAGTGGGGTGAAGTTTGTGCTGAACCTGTCTGCCAGGATGTTGGCGATATCAGTCGGTTCAGTGTATTTTGTGCCATTCTGCATTACCTCTGAGCAGATCTGAGCTTTGCCACTTAGATTCTTGACATAGCTAAAGAATGCCTTGTAGTTATCTTTGGAGTCCTTGGCAATTTTTCTTTTGAAGCTCACCTTGGATGATTTTATGAGGGATTGTAGTTTCTTGCTGATACTGATCAGGGATGTCTTCCCTTCTTGGGATTTTACTCTTTTCTGTACTAGTTTCCTCCTTCTGTTGTATAGCTTGTTTATGGCAGGAGTCCACCAGACAGGTTTCCTTTTCTTGGAGGAGTGAATCGTGGTTTTGCTTGGGATGGCACGATCCATGCATTCTTGTAGGTGCCTGTAGAATGCATTAGTAAAGCATTTTGCAGCTTGGACAGCATTATATTTCAGCATGGGGGCTTTGAAACTTTCCACCTCGGTCTTAAGTAATGTGAAGTTTGCTTTTGAAAAGTTTTTCACTGTGGTTTCCTTGTCCGGGGGTGGGGGTGGAATGTGGATATCCAACGCGATTTGTTTATGGTCAGATCTAACCAGCGAGGGGTTGACCTCCAGGGTGGAACACCGGTCGCCCATGTTGATGATGACCAGGTCCAATATGTTGTCACCTCTGGTGGGAGTGTTGACCAGTTCAGCCAGGGTGTTTGAGTTTATAAATTCTAGGAAATGTTGGGCAAGGGAGTTAGTACTTGAGTAGTTCTCTCCAGTTAATGTTTGGGTAATTGAAATCACCCAATACTAGGGTGTTTGGTAAGACCTTTATGTTTCCCAGTGTTTCCAGAAATGTGGAATGGGGGTCCTGGGACATGGTGGGTGATCTGTAGCAAGCTACAATTTGAATTGCAGTTTTGCCCATTGTTAGTTGCATGTGGATGATCTCTGAAGCATCATGCTGTGCCACTAACCTGGAGGTGTGGGTATCCTTGATTAATATGGATATGTCCCCGCCTTTTGTATTTCAGTTCGGGTTCTGTGGCCAAAATGTATTGTATGAGTTGTAGCCAGGTAGTGCTGGGGTGCTCTCTGGAGCCTTAAACCAGGTTTCTGTTACTGCACATATATTGATTTTCCCCATACTGAGGAGTGCCTCGAGTGCATGCATTTTGAGGTTTAGACTTCTGGCATTGAGTAGCATTACCCTCAGTTTTTTGTTACTTGTGCTATTTATGGCGGTGGGTTTGTCTTTTGAGCCTTGCCTAAAAAAGGCACTATGGGGGTGGCAAAAGCCTTGACCAGTATTAGAAAGCCTAAGGGTGACAGGTGCAAACCGTCTCTAGCGAAGCAGCGTGGCTTGTCAGGTATGTCATCCCAGGCGGACAGACACTGGATCCCCTTTGAATGACACCAGAAACTTAGCCAATTGTTGAAATCAAGAATTTGTTTTCTTTATACTGTGGTATCATTCTTGGTGAGGGCAGGATGCTACTCAGGGTCAGGGTCATACTGGCCTGGGCTACATGATCAGAGAGCTCTTCCATGTATCTTTTCATGTAGTCCAGGGAGGTACAGCTCATGTCATTCACACCAACATGGACAATGACAGAGTCATATTTGTACTTGTTCTGGAGTGACCTGGGTGCTTGTGTTATGTGGTGGATCCTAGCACCCGACAGGCAGCTAACAGTAACCTTCTCCTTATTCAGCCTAGTGAGTGGGACATCAGTGTGCCTGACTATAGAGTCACCTATTACTAGTATGTTGGGTATGTTATTTTGCCTTAAGGACTGTGATTGCATGGCACACTGGTTTTGTGAAGTATGTGTTTTGTGGTTTGTGTTGGGGAGGTGGAGGTTGCTTGGATGTTTGCTTTGGAGGTCTCTGTTGCTTTTGTAGATTTTTATTTAGAGTCTCCGAGTATGTTTTCTTGTATTTATGTGTGTTTTTTGCCGGTGCTGGTTTAATGGGTCTGTGTGAGACTGGTGGTGTGATGCAAGTATTTCCCTTCTCCTCTTGACTGTCTGATCCATTCTTGGGTTGAGAGAGCTTAGCTTCCAGTTTGGCTGTATAATGGCATCTCTCACATGTATTAGTGTTTGGTGGTAGGAGGAGAGGGTTGTCTGTGTACATGAGGCAGTTGTAGAATTGTTGCAAAATGCCCAGATTCACCAGTTAGACTGGAGAGTACACCTGAAACTGCCCTTTGGACATGCCTGGATAAGTACAGTGAACTGTTTTACTGATTGGCTGGTAAGGTCGAATAGAGAGCCTTGTCCTTCTGTACAGTACAGGAGGGTCTAGTGCTAGGGTTTATAAGTGCTTGCTATGAGTTTTGAGCAAGTGCCGGGCTGAGAAATGAATGACTTGAGTGTTTAAGTTGAAAGTTTGTCTAGTTCCAAGGGTAAAATTGAAGAGGAGACTTTGTGGAGCCGGGAATATTTTTACCCTAGCTAACCGGCGCTGCCCGGCATGCAAAACCGGGTAAATGCGGTATTTAAAGCAGGGAAATGAAAGAGAGAGAAATTAGCCCAAAATGGCCAATATACTACTACTTTCTGGGCTGAAACCACTCCTCCCAAGACAGATAGGCTGCTCAAAGCTCCCCTCTCTCACAGGTGGGCAGAGAAACTTCCTTCTATCCAAGTAAGGTATGGGCAAACACAGACATTTGTAACACAGCCCTGAATTCAGCACTAACCTGAAAACTGGACTATACTAGCTTAGAAAGGTGGGAAACAAGTACTGTTACTCCACAGATATCACTGTTCTGTTATTGCATGTGTATTTCTTCCATGCACCCTTGTGTGGTACTAAAGTCCTGAAGTTAATCACCAGTAATACTGTCTAGTGTCAATTTGACTATATTGCAGTACACTTTAACATGTACTATATTTTGGTAATCTGAGTTGCTCAACATAATTTGGTCTCCCAAAATAGGTTGACTTTGAGGCACAGTAGTTATGCTAATGAGGTAATTTTGTGTGATCATCTCTGAAATGCTGCTATAATATGATTATTTAGCCCATAGTCTATACTATATGCTCATATTTGCTTGTTGCTGGGTTGGGAAGTGATTATGGTGTGCCCACATGCATGGCCACTGCAAAGCCTGTCTTTGCTACTGTCACTTTACATCATGCTGCTATTAATGTAGATCATATTTCCCTGCTGTCCATCAATGTGCCTTAGGTGGCATCCAGCACACGAATTCATGTACACCAGGCTACTATTTTTTCCTGGAATAGATCTAAAGAGTGGACACGACCTCAGTGGGCACTAACTCTGGAAGGGCTAGCATATGATAAAGCAATAAGTTTAAAATCTTCCTTTACTAGCTCCACTGGGATAATATGGTGTGCCTAATGGGGGAATACAAGGCTTCCTTTACAAAGCTGATACATGGCATCAGTTTTTCAGGATAATGAGTGGGGACATTGGCATCACCAGTTCTGATGAGTAGCACAGACATGTTACATATATAGTTCCCTGCAGAGATACCACATAGCCCTTCTCTTCCAGTGGAAAGAAGTGGATGGAAGAGGGAGCCAACTTCTTCTGTTCTTGCCTTGGCACAGTACATTAGACCTAGCACCTGTAGCTATTATTTTTGTTAGGTATGTGATGTTCTGATTACTGTTTTTTGTGTGTTTTCCAGTGCCTTATGCAATTCAAAACAATAGGATGGTCTGTCAGAAGAGGAGAGCCTGACTCACCAGGTGGCAGGGGAAATACCATGCATTATTGTAACAAACTGTAACACACATTACTATGATATGTTTTTGTCACTCTCTCTCTCTCTCTCTCTCTCTTGATTTTTTTTTTTGTTTCCTGTTTTTTTTTTTTCCTTTTCTTTAGGATCAGCCATGGTATAGACAGTGGTGTGAAGACAGCCAATGAACTCTCTACTGGCCACGGCATTTACTTAATGGTCCCAGAATTCCCCGGGTATGCCTCTCTGCAGGGTGACAAAGGCCACTTTGTGGAAAGTGACTTGGATGGCTAGCTGGTGGCCTCTGCAGTCACCTCTCATTAGGAGGGATAAAGCCTCCACATCAGAGTGTGGTGTGTAGGGACCCTTCTGGGACAGTCAATGAGAAGTGCATCGGCTGGTGAGGATGGAGGTAGACCAGTGGCAGGATGCATGCACTAGCACACTGGCCTTGTTGTGAGGCTGCTTGAGTCACATGGCCAGTAGGCTCTGTCCCTTGAGGCATGAGAGGCAGTGCATACCCACGACAATAGTCACAGGCATCTGGGTGGGATCCCATCTTAGCCAGTCTGACAGGCTCTCTTCACCCTGTCTATCCACAGTCATTGTGTTCCTTACCTTTTTGTATCATTTCCCATCACCTGTTTGTATTCTGGTCCTTGTCATCACCAGCTGTCCATCCTCTGTTACTCCATATTTCTCCATTGTTGCCCTGTTATGTGACACAATCTCCCTTATTGATCTTTGTCTGTGTCATATGTTTGTTTGCATGTCCCTGCTTCTTTTCTTTACCCGCCAACCTACCTGCACTTTCCCCTTGCTACCTTCCCTCTCCTCTTCTTAAAACATAGGCACCGTTACCCCCCCCCCAAAATATGCCCTTCTCTCCATCCCACCAATCTTCCATTCCTATAGTCCTTCTGTGTGTTCCACAGCTTGATCTTCTCCATTTCTGCCTATCGTGCATCCCCATTTTCTTCCACTTATATGATAAAAATGACTTGGCATTTTTACATGTTAACCTTCTTTGGGCAGACTCCAATGCCTGCAGTGCCTGTGTCACAGCTATGTGGCACTTTAAACCTCATGTGAATGTATATAGCATAAAGTACACCACCAGTCTAATTATGACCACCCATTCCAGCAATATGGTTACTGTCAAGCCCATAGATTTTCATTACACAGCATGCCACTGGCAGGGTCTATATTAGATCACCGAACACTTAAAAAAGTGAATGGTGATTAATTGACCCCATGTAAGCGAAAGTTTACAATTTTGAACTGTCAGAGCAGCGACTTTTTTCCTAGGGAAAAAAATCGCTGTTCCAACAAAAAAACAATAAAACACTTTAAACATTACATTAAGTAGGAGGCTTCACCCCCACACCCCCTGATGTGGGGGGGCTGCTCCCCCCACACACCCCTACTTAAATATACCAACTCTGAGACCACACTACAGTGCCATAAATGGCAAAGTAACGAAGCAGCCAAGCAAATTATTTCCCAGGGAAAGAATTTGCTTAAAAGCCGCTTCGATATTTTGCCATTTCAGGCTTTTGAGTTCGACCAAGACACATTCGAAAGAATGCATCTTCTGTCTTCTAATAGGGAACCCCCTGGCATGACCATACCTTATTAACATTCATGCTTGTCTAATCTCTGTTGGGCCATATCTTGCTAAATTGTGCTGTCTGTCTCTGCATGGTTGTGTTATGCTTTTTTCAGCAACACCCCCCTCCCTTAGTCTTCATTTTCCATCTGAGCAAGTAGATTCATTATAAAATAATTTTTCTACTATAAAAATATACCTAATAGAACTACTTCCTTATTATCCATAATGCAACAATTATAGTAATGAAGAAAGACTTTCTAAATTGTATGATTTCCAGATAAACCTATGATTTCTTTACAAATGCATATAATTTTAACTTAGCCTAAGCATTTAATGCAAAATAAAAAAATCAATAAAGATGTGTATATCTCTAGTGCTACTAGTAAAAAATGCTATGGTCTGTGGTAATTTCATAACAAAAACAAATGAAGAATGGAAACAAGTTCATCTTAAATTTAAAACTACTTTCTTAGAAATGCACTTTTGCCTTGACTACAATAATTTGAAATAAAACATAATTTAAATAACAATCAATGGCTTCTTCACCTAAGGACTTTTGTTACAAATAAAATCCAAAAAACTCGGCAATCACAAATATTAATTATTGATTTAATAAATAAGGGGGTATTCAGCAACTCATAATGCAACATGTAATAGTTTTTCTATCAGGATTGCTGCGTGTGTTATAAGAGAGAGATTAAAGGATCACTGTAGAGCTACAGTGATATGCTGCAGTGCTACAGTGGTCTTACTTGATAACACATTATGTAAATGCAGTAATCCAAAGGCATGTCTAATATAAAGTAACAATATGCTCTGTCCCAAGCTATGCAAGGATTGAAATAGTGTGGTAGAGGAATTAAAATGCAAAATCTACCTCACTACTTCAAAGCAGAGCAGTGACAACTGAACATGGCAGTTTTCTGGCGAATACCCACTGCTACCTTTGTAGCAGTTAAGCACTGTGTGTGTGTGTGTGTGTGTGTGTGTGTGTGTGTGTGTGTGTGTGTGTGTGTGTGTGCGTGTGTGCGTGTGCGTGTGTGTGTGTGTGTGTGTGTGTGTGTAAGTGCACATGCAGGGTAAACACAAACTATTCAATTTCGTTACATGCAAATGAGTTGGTAATGAAATTTTGCTACATGTGACTGTTACATTTTTCAGAATTACTAGTTAGCTGTGCAGAAACAGTTCTGTGCTAGTAGCACTTCATGGCTAAGTGACTGACCTCTTTGAACACACCCCATAATGTAGTCAATAAAACTATATACAAATATATATCCCAATTATATACAAATATATATCCCAAACCAAAATATCATAATAAACATTAAAGTTATATGATAAATGGAAAATATCTTGCCAAATGTGGATCCTGTATTTTGTTTTATGTGGGTAAAACAAACAGAAGATTAAAAGACCGCATACTGCAGCACCTAAGTGATATTAGACTTAGTACAAATTCCAGTGCTTTAAATCAGCACGAGTTAAATAGACCTGAACATAACTTCACTTTCATGGTACTACAGTTATGTGAACCAGATAAAAGAGAGGGTGATATATGCAATTGAACAGAAGTGGCAGAAGCCTGTTGGATGGCAGATTTACAAGATGAAACCCCCCCGGGGCTGAATGGATATCTTCCTTCAAACCCATTTTGAGAGAACGCAAGCTCAGGCACTGAAATGGTTAATTTGCTACAAGCAAGAGCTCTGAAAATGAGGAAAGAGGTGTGGTACAGTTTTGAATTTATGATTGGTCAAGTGTTACTTAAAACAGTTAAACACACTTTGTTCTTTGATCTGATGAAGGAATTGTCTGAAAGCGCTTATCTTTTATGCTTTACAATTAAATTTATGGTTTTAGCTGTCTTGGTCCTTGTTGGTTTTTTGCTGCTTACATTTGTGATTTGTCTGAACCAAGGTGGACTTTTATCCCTTGTTTGCTGGGTTTTCTCCACTTACTCTAGTATACAAACTTTGATAAAGAATAATATTAGGAATGCAACGATTATACAATTTCTTTTCTTTTTTGGAAAAAATAAAAATAAATGAAGACTATACAGGTCTTGATAAAAATGATATTAGGAACTCAAAAATTATACAATTTCTGTTCTTATTTTGAAAACTATTGGCATGAAAGATCTTCCAAAGAATATTTATATCACTTTATAGAGTATCAAAATGCTCTCAAAAGTGATAAAGTGCTGGACATGTACCTTATGGTCTGATAATTTAAAGCATGCAACACTGTAAAATGCACAATAGCTTTACACATACAACAAATTCAAGGAGCATTAACCAGGATATTAGAAATGGCATACAAAATAATAACTAGGAACTGGAAATGTTTCATTAGACTAACGTCTGAAGATCAGTAAATACTAAAAAGTAACATTTACATATAAGAGATGTGAATACATTAGTGATAACAGCTAGTCATCATCAATGAAATTTAATGTGTTGGCCCTTATTAGGAATGTTATTAAGTAAATATTAAATAATTAGCAAAATGCATATGAAAAATAACATGTGATAGTATTAAAATTATTAATTTTAACATAATAAAGACTTTTCCCAGGATTTAATAAAATCCATGTAGGCACTGTGTAGAGCCTACATGGAATGTATCTATGTTCGTGGTCATGGTTTCCCCTCGACAGTGTGCCATGCATATTAATGATGGTGCATTGTTGAGGGAGCAGTGAGGAATGCGGCTATTGAATCAGTGTAGGGAGAGGTGTAGTGCTAACCGCGGCTGCAGATGAGTATGAGACTCCCTGCAATGTCCTTTTGTTTTATTTTTATTTATTTATTTAAAAAAAAAACATGTTTGGGCAGCGTGGCACAGAGTGCAGCAATGCCAAGCTGCACTCACATATAAGAGACATGACACCTGCCAGACATTTAAAAATAGAAACTATATGTAATTAATTATTTATTTAAAGTTGTGTTTAAGCGTGTCTAAGCATGTTTGCATAGAGCAGTGCTCAGCACTGCTTATAGATAGCTCAGTGGTATATGTGAAGGTATACCAGATTTCTTAATATCCATATAGCTAAATAGGTAGAGTTATGGCCTCATGTGCAGTAGGTCCAGGGTTTGAATACAGGGAAGGGAAAATATGTATTTAATTTTGATATACACATTATGCAGACAGTTTTAAAATATTGAAAAAACAAACAGCCACTGCTGTGCTCTGCTAAGCTCTGTAGCATAAACATGGTAACGGCTGGTTATGTTTATGCACTGGTTGTCTCTGCTTGGCTGGATTGTGTGCTGCTAAGCTCCACTAAGACGTACAGTTTTGCAAGTTTTTGTGCTTCTCAACTCAGCTGCACTGGTTTACTCACTGCTAAGTGGTGTGTTGCTTTTTTGAATGTTGCCCAGTGGCATGTAAAGGCATGAAAACAGCCTATATTAAGCCCAATAGGTGGGAATACACCAGAATTGATTGGAGCTCTAGTTCTGTCAAGTGAAGGTATACTATGGCTGGTGGTGTTGGTGATGGTGCTCACTTTTGGGTGCAGTATTGGGGCATTCTGGAGTCCAGGGTTATGGTTGGGCTCCTCACGAAAAACCTTGATGGCAGGCTGCTGCAGGGTGGTTTCCAGGGCTTGGAGTGTAAGGCATAGGCCTGGGACCGGCTGGCCAGAGAACTGATCAGTGTTAGTGGTATCCCCTGCACAGGTGAACAGTGTCATCACCACCATGACTACCTGAAAAGGAAAAAGAGGGGAGCATTGGACACCTTGGTCAAAGGAGCAAGGGCAGGGAATGCTCCACAAGTATGTAAGTAATTTTTGCTCTGTTTTACCAATATGTAATCTGAATGTCTACAAAACTGGTATGCATAATGTTGTGCTTCTCTTCCAACAGCTGCAGCTGAGAGGGCTCGCAATGTTGAGTTGTATGCCAGGCACTTGGCCAGGTTGCACTGTGAGTGTGATGAGTATAGATATGTTATGTTAACTGCAGTGAAATAAGCAAGAAAGAGTAAAGCATTAACTGTAATAAAGTATATACAGTAATGTTTGTAGTGCAATAAATGTGGAATTAGAGCTGTATTGCAATAAATGAATAATGGCAGCTGTAGTTTAATAAAAACATGAAAAAATACCGATAACTGCATTAAAGTATATACAATAAAGTTTGTAGTGCAATAAATGTAGAATTAAAGCTGTATTGCAATAAATGAATAATGCCAACTGTAGTGCAATAAACACATGAAACAACACCAATAACTGCATTACAGTATATACAATACAGTCTGTAGTGCAATAAATGTGGAATTAGAGCTGTAGTGCAATAAATTAATAATTCCAACTGTAGTTCAATAAAAACATGAAACAATACCAAAAACACCAAGGAAAATGGTGAACATCAGGATTGTCTTGTTGTAAACATTGCAGTAGAGCTGTATGCATTGAGGCTGTAAGGTAAGGTGCTGCAGTCAAGTATAGCACTGTAATAGCTGTAGAATGCAAATCTAATGGCTGCAAATTGTATTGGTCAACTCATATAGTACTGTTCAAGGCTGTCTCTAGGCCAGTATTGGTCACATAATGCTCTGTCATCCACAGACATCAGGTAATAAAGGTATGTAGGTGGGGTCTCTATTATGTCCTTGAAAAGGTAGTTCAGTGAATGACATTTAAATCAATAATGCTGGTCAGCAAACTCGCTCTTGTGGGGGGCTCTCCCCTGATAATTATACATACCAACTCCAAGATCACACTACAGTGAGGAAAGGGCAAATTTTCCGATCTTCACTGTACTGCAATCTCACTATGAACAGTTAGTTGACCGGAATTTTTGATGTAAATGCCATTCACTGAACTGCCTTTTCAAGAACATAATTTAGACCCATGTGGGTGAGCTAGCCCACTCCATGAGCTGATATTGTTTGTTGACTTCACAGATATGATACTGAAATATAGCTGACCTACTATCTGTGTTATGCTTGTATTTCATTCATGTGTGTTCTACTGTCACAGTAGTCTAGTATAACACTGTAGTAGTACTACCAGGTGATATTTTGGTTCCAGGTGAACTCTAGGCAAATATCAGTCAGTCAGTAATCAGCAGTGACTCAGTAGTTCAGTTTGTTAAATGTTCTGCATATAGTACATTTTGCCACACACAGTCCAGGGTTTGAATCCAGTGGTATGTAGCAGTAAATAATACAGTAGCAGTCACAGAATGCTCACAATTTCTTTCACCACAGGAAGTACAGGTAAAAGGGAGAGGTAACCCATATTATGAGTAGATAATTGTGTGTTTAGATGTCATAGACTATTAAAATCGGTAGCAAGAATGTGTTCATTAGCAATGTTCAATCAGAAATAAAATGTGTAATTGTGGTATGGCTGTATGCCTGGCATGTCTGTTAAAAGTTGCTGCAGTCAATTAATACATTTTATGCAGATGTCCCCTGCAGTCACTGTTACTGGATTCTATTTCAACCAACCAAGGCATGACAGCTGTTTAGTGACTGTACATGCATATCTCTCAAGTGTCACGATTTCACATTATGTAATTAATTGTCCATAACCCGTCTGTTACAGGATTATCATGGAAATGATTGCCTAGATTGCAAAGTATCACCAAATCAGCCCACAGAACACCTTGGTAGTTAGATAGGTCCACCTGATGTGCAAGTGTTCTGTGTAGTTATGTACCCGCAGTTGTTACTGTTTGGCCCATAGTGTCCCATGCAAATAGCTTGAGAGGTATGTATGTGCATCTGCTATAGGAGGCGTGTAATCACTGTACACATAAGGGAAATACAGACCCACAGAGTAGATAGTAGTACTTTTGTCAAAGAAATAACCTGCAATTTTACTAATGGACTGTTTATCTCTCTCTCCCCTCCTGATATCTTCATTTATTTCTTATTGTTATGCATTGATTATGGTGTTCTATTAACAACTGTTGTTACATTAAATGCATTTTGGGACATGTGTTTTATTATTGTTATGTATTATAATGGTTGCATATTAATATATCTTGTTAAATTACCTATTAAGTTGGCCTTATGCTGTAACTGTTACTGGCATGCTGTTAACACACTGAATGTTCTGTTATTTATTGTTGTGTTTCAAATAATATGCATTGATATGTAATTTGGTTATTTCCAATGTTCTGCCATGCTGTTATTACTAACAATGATTTGTTTACAACTAACCTATACTTATTGGTTTATTTCCATTACCACAGTACGTCAGGGTAGGCCGGTTCTGGCTGATCCGCCTACCTTGCCTCAACTGGCTGTGGCACCATATTCTGGCATGTCTGGGACCCAGAGCGGTGGTTCCCCCTTCGCTTCCCCTGCACCATCTGTGGCATTGGTTGGGACCACCTCAGGGGTCAGGGCCTGACCTCCCCCTGGGAGTGGTGGTGGAGAGGCTGTTGTCACCCAGCATCAACTGCCAATCACGGTGCACAAGATTGTTCATCACAGCTATGAATGCCGCCTGCACCAGATTGAGAGCATGCTGGCCAACCTGGTGGGGCAGCCTTGCCCTGGCACCCAGCAGCCAGCACAGCCACCCTTGGGGCAGTGAAGGGGCAGTGCCAACAGTCCCATTGGCAGGAATGTGAGTCACATTGATGCCATCTGGAGGTACATGCAAATCGGATTCCACAACACCCTCCCCATCCAAGGTGTTCACCCACATCATGTGTCACACACTGCCCCTGTCTGCTGTCTTGTCTGTCTTGTCTGTCTGTGAATGCATCCTCTCCTACCCAACTTACCTCCCCACACATACCTATGTTTCTTCCCCAACATTCTACTCTCACTTTATGCACCTGTCCCCCCCAAAAAAAATATTACCCCATACATAGCTCTTCATTTTGCACATGTCTACACTGGACACAAGTAATCTGGTCCAATTGGTTTGACAATGCAGTTATGTTGTCCTCACCCATCTCTCTGGGGTTTGAGAGTTCAAATTCATCTACAAAGTATGTCAAAGTGCACAGCTGGTGCTGTACAAGAAATGGATAGCTATGGTTCTTTCCTACACCCTTCCTGCACATCCCTACCTGCCTTATGCTATGTTTCTCCCCTGCTTTCCCCCATTTGACCACTTTCCTATTACTCCTTTTTCTTTTCGCTATCGCTGCACCATGCCACTTCAATTAGCTCAACTTAAATGAAGATTTAATGATTAGATGTGCTTATTACATTGTCAGACACATGTACAAAATAAACACCTTTGCCCTGTTTTGAACCTGAGCCCATCACACCTACAACACACTGCATTAACCCGCCACACCACGCAGATCTTATTTAAAACAGGTGTTTTCAGCAAAAGATAGTGATTGCCACTAACAGTCATTAGGCATGTCTCAGCAGAGTTGGGCACTGTGCTGCACCATGCAAACTAGAATAAAAACTAATGGGAAAAATGGGAGTGTACCTTGGACTAAGGTGCAATAATACACCACTAGACAGCCAAATATATAATAATGGATGTAAGTGAGGTCTGTGATAGCAGGTAAATGTGCTCTTTTATTAGCAACACATTGAAACACACCTGCTAAGCCATCAATGGCAAAGTACATTTTTAACTGTAGGCAATCAAGTTGCAGGTTAAGAAGTCCCAGGCAAAAGACATTACAATAATTCAGCCACAGTGTGACCATGGTATAAACTATTACTGAAAGATCAGTTTAGGGCAAAAAGTGCTTTACCATAGATATATTTTATAAATGGAAACATGAGGACTTTATAACAGTTGACACTTGGTGCCATAGAGTCAGCCTGTGGTCTAAGATGACAGCAAGGTCAAGCAGTTTTTCCAGCAGCTCAGACTTATTCACTTCATAGAAAATATAATTAGGGAGTGAAGGGGAACATGAGTCTTTCAAAGTAGCATGAATCACCATGGTCTCAGTTTTGGAGATGTTCAGTTTCAAACAATTTCAAGAGAGCTATATCTGTATGGCTTCAATATGATCAACCTAGGAATAGACGCTTGTTTTTGTTTTCATTCAGGGGGAAAGCAGTGGTTAGTTAAGATATTCTTCACATAACTATGGCATGCTAGACTACTATTTCTGATATGGTCTTCCAATATAAGCATATAAACTAAATGGCAATGGCTTATGGTTGAACCTTGCAGAACTGTACATTCCAATGGTTGTAATGATGACTTACTCAGACATGACCAAACTTTTTTGAAATGGCCTGAGAGGTATGATACAAGCAAATTTAAGATCATACAGGAGAGGCCACATAAAGACCTTAATCATTCATTCAAAATGCCATGATCAACAGTTTCAAATGCCACCAAGAGATCCAGCAGGACCAAAACTGTATAGAAATGCTGATCTCTGTCTATCAGGAGATGATCTGCTACCTGGATAAGGGCAGGTTCTGTACTGTGATGTGTGGAAAATCCAGACTGTAATAAATTCATGACCCCATTATCTAGAAGATGGGTCCAAAATTTGCTTAAAAACAACCTTCTGAATTACCTTATCTAGAAATGGAAAGTTAAAGACTGGGCAGAAATGATCAAGAATACTAGAATCTAAGGATAGTTTCCTTGTATGTAGGGACAAACATGACTTTTTTCAAGGCCAAAGGAAAAAATCTTGTATCTGAAGTAAATAGCCAATATCAAATAAATGAGTGTACCCATGTCATCAAGACTAGATAGAAACCAACAACACAGCTACTGGTTGTCGATTGTATACCTAAAACCATAGAAATGCACTCTTCATATTCAGGAATGCTAAATGCATTCCAAGATGTCAGAGTTAAGCAAGCTGGCATTAAAGCAATACCTACTGGGCCTAAAGGTGATAGGGCAGCCCTGACAGCAGCAACCTTTTTGGAAAAGAAACAAGCAATAGAGTTGGATTCTAAAGTAGACAAGGTGCTCCTAGTGATTAAGCAGGCTGTTCTGCAGTACCATTTAACCATACAGAAGAGTGCAGCAAATCAATTAGATCCAACAGAGATCTCTCCCAGATACCAGCCACCTTTTTGTGTGATCTCCTCATGATATGTGATGTAATGATTCTCCAGTTCAAGCCTGTCACTCCACAGACCCACCATCTAACACTGACACTTCGGCCTGCATAGTCTCCAATGAAGAAGGCAGAGACTGTGATCAAACCATGGTTGACATCTTCTCATGGAAAATGGGCAGATACATCTTGGAGAAAGAGAATCCAGAGTCATGGATACGGACCATTTATAGTCACCAATTAAGGCATCCAAATACCCAACACTGTCCTCTAAAAGAAAATGAGGAATCATTGATGAAACCAGCTCTGGAGTAAGTGGAGTGCATCAACTTTACTTCTTGGACTGGGGGAGACAAATTGTGAGAGAACAAGACCAAAGCAGACCAAGAAATGATCAGACCAAGATACTAGCTTTGCCACTAGATCTCATGTCACATCAACCAATAAGAACACTGAGACTAAGATGTACAAAAATCTATAATTTGCAGTGGTAACAACCCAAGAAAAGTCCAATCCTTTATACAATTAAATTCTTGAAAATAAGCCATCAACTCATTTAGATCAGTACTGTTCCCAAGGAAACAAACTGAAATAAATAAAAATAGCACTGCATAGCCACAGTCTGACACCCTTCTGAGCATTTATGCTACAGCTGGGACCTTAACTTAGACCGAAGCAACATGCTTAACATTTTAAATAAATCCTTCTGTCATGTACCAATAGTGCTACATATAATGTATGAGACAGAATTATCAGTCCTAGTTCATTCTAATTTGATTCCCTACTCTGCATGGAGTCAGTGTTGAGTAATTTTCAAAAATACTGTTCCTGAAAGAAGTATTACAAATGACAGAAGACAAAAAAAATGGCATGGTAAAATTCTTTCTAGAAGTTTAAAAACTCTAATGGACATCTAATAATTATTTTGAATAGCCCTTTAAGTAACCATGTGACAACAATGTGACACCCAAGATGTGGAAGAAGGTAAATGTAAGTTTATCAGAGGCAAGGATTAAAACAAAATGTATTGATTTGAGCTACATATTTCTAGAGGAACTTAAATGCTACTGTATCCTAGAACCAAAGGCAATATTTGTATCACAGATGTCAAATCAAGTACCTTTCGGCCACCTAATCTGGACTGAAACACTAAAGGTGGAGGCGTGTCCATATTCATTAAGGATATCCACACCTCCAGGCAAGTTGCTCAGCATAATGTATCTGAGATTATCCAAGTGCAACTAACTCTGGGCAAGACTACAATCCAATTGTAGCTTGCTACAGATCCTCCACCATGCCCCAGGATTCCCACTCCTCATTTCTTGATACACTGGAAAATATTAGGGTACAACCTAACACCCTAATAATGGGCAATTTAAATTACCCCACCATTAACTGGGAAAACTACTCATGTACCAACTCTAGTGCTCAACGTTTTCTGGAATTCATAAATTCCAGCGCCTTGGATCAACTTATCCACACCCCCACCAGGGGCAGCAACATCCTAGACCTGGTCATTACCAACATGAGCAACTGGTGTTCCACACCAGAGGTCAATTCCTCGTTAGTCAGATCCGACCACAAGCTAATCACCCTAGACATCCACATCCCACCCCCACTCCCCATTAGGGAAACCACCGTAAAAAAATTCTTCAAACCCAACTTCACGCTTCTTAAGACAGAAGTGGCAAACTTCACAACACCCATTCTGATGGACAATAGAGGTATGACTGCTGATTCCTACACAAATGCACTTTATAAGCACTTAGATGAGTGCATGGATCATGCAATCCCTAACAGAACCAAGATGCTATCCTTCAAAAAAAGGAAGCCAATCTGGTGGTCCCCTGCCATAATCTACAACAGAAGAAAGAAGCTGTTGCAAAAAAGAGTAAAATCCCATGATTGGAGGAACACCCTGGTCAGCCTCAGTAAGAAGCTGAGATCCCTCATAAAATCCTCCAAAGCTAGTTATGAAAACAAAATCACCACTGATTCTAAAGACACCCACAAAGCATTCTATAGCTATGTCAAGAATCTCAATGGCAACACTCAGATCTGCTCTGAGTTACAGCACAATGGCACTAAATATGCAGAACCAAATGATATTGTTAACATCCTGGCAGATAGGTTCAGTGCTAACTGTACCCCTCTCTCACGCCCTAAAGGGTCCATCACTATACCGGAAGAATGCAAAGTTCCTGTAATCACAGCTTCACAGGTAAATAAAACACTATCCAAAGCCAAGAACACAGCATCCATGGGACCTGACAACATCCCAGGCTGTGTTCTACATGAACTACAGAATGAACTGGCACCCCACCTAAGTACCATGTTCAATCATAGCCTCACCTCAGGCTTTGTGCCCACTGAATGGTGCACAGCAAAGGTTATCCCACTCCACAAGGGGAGAGCCACCACAGACTCCAGGAACTACCACCCCATTAGCCTGACGCCTGGTCTGCAAGGCTATGGAATGTATCATCATGGAACATATAAACAATTACATTTGTAATCTCCAAACTCTGGAGCCTACCCAGTTCGGGTTTGTAAAAGGCAGATCATGTCCCCTAAACCTGATAGACTTCTTTGAAGTGGTCACCAAAGCCGTAGATGAGGGTAAGGTGGTTCACACAGCCTATCTAGATCTTGCCAAAGCTTTCAACACCATCCCCCACTCTGGAATTATAGATAAACTCACTAAACTAGGTATAAATCCCTTTGTCACAAGATGGGTTGCCAACTGGCTCACTGACAGAACCCACACTGTGAAAGTAGCAGACTCTAAATCCAACTTCAGACCAGTGACAAGTGGAGTACCACAGGGTTCAGTCCTGGGTCCTCTCCTGTTTAGTATCTACTTCTCTGAAGTATAGACTAACACAGAAGGTCTTTGGCTAACAAAGTTTGCAGATGACTGCAAACTAGGTGCCATAATCAAAACTCCTAACGATGTGGACATCCTACAAAAGGGCCTCACTGAGACAGATGCCTGGTGTCAAAGCCATGGCCTCAAGCTCAATGCCAAAAAGTGCATTGTCATCCCTTTTGGTAAAAACTCTGTACCCATGAACTACCACATAGGCGGTAGTCTACTTAACACCGAAGGTGTGATAAGAGACCTTGGGACACAGGTGGACAGTAGTCTCTCCTTTGATAATCACATCGCTACAGTAGTCAGGAAATCCTTCTACGTGGCACACCTCATCACAAAAGGTTTCTCATCTAGGAAAAAAGAGGTCATTGTCACCCCCTACTCATCACTCATTAGACCCATTATAGAGTACAACGCCCCTTTTGGTATGTACCTCACAAGACATCTACAACAACTGGAAAGGCCACAGAAATACCTCACAAAGAGGATTACCAGCCTCAAACAGATGCCCTACACAGACCATCTCAAAAATCTCCAGCTTTACTCTGTAGCATATCACCTACTCAGAGGCAATCTCTGCCTAACATACAAAGCTATGTCAAACCCAGAGCTGTTGGACATGCTCCACCTAAAGAAATCCCAATCTCTCCGAGTTACATGCTCTAGGGACCTAAACCTTGTCACCACAATAAACAGAACATGCTGGAGGGATAGATTCCTCTCCCAGAGACTTCCCATACTCTGGAACAAACTACCTGTCTATATCAAACAAAGCTCCTCATTAGCACTCTTCAAGAAAAATCTTGATGATTGGATGGGAGATAGGAAATTCACCCCGGGGATCACTTTTGTGGCTCTGCTCGACAGGGCCGCAGGAAAATAATTTTCTTGGGTGGCGAAAGCCAGGGTACCATTTGACTAGGTTTATATAGGTTCTAGGGCCAATAGCCTAGTACCTACCTATGAACCTATGAACCTATGTAATTGATTTATTTGTCTGACTAACTATGCACACAACCTACCTAGGCTTAAGTGAGGTCCTCATGAAAGATTAATAGCTAGTTGGCTAGCAGAGGAATGTTCTCCAGCTGTTGAGCTTGGTAACAAACTGGGGAATACAGAAGAAAAAGAAGAAGTGATAGTGAGGAGTCCATAGTGTAACAAAAACGAGAGACCGGGAAAAGCCGAAAGAAGAAGAAGCTAATGTGGAATCTCAGTGTAAAGTATTAGGAGTACTAATCTCCAATGACTTTATCAGAGACATTATTGCATTGCTGGAAAGAAAGGAATGCCTCTTTGAGGATGATACAAGGATTTGTAGCCAGTAGGATTCACATATAAGGTAGGCTGCATGTAATTTAAAGCAGAATGACAATGCTGTCGGTGAAATAGGGAAGCATAGGGAAGCACAGTGAAATATATTAGTGGTGGTGCTCATTTCTGTTTTTATATTGTATACTGATGCATAAAGATGTGCCTCTAGTTCAAGGAAAGTGTTAATCATCCTGTATACTAATAAGGTGAATGACTATAAGTTTATGGATGTTACTTTATTCATCATGGCCAGAATTCTTAAAGGTTATGGTCAGCTACACACTTTTGTCTGACTTGGAGCTGTTGTAATTATAATTCCTTCCCATACTACTTAACAGAGTTATAGTACTGCATGGATATATGCTCTCAACTGCTACACAGAAGCACCCATGGTAAATATCCAAGACAGCGTGGGGCCTTCCATAACATGATTACTGTTTTGAATCAAAGATTACTTTGGAAGAGGAATCAGGTTCAGGTGGGATACAGACCACGAAATAGGCAAATGGGAAGTGGACGTTTACTGTACTGTCTTTACATCTGGTCTCAAGGATGAGGCACAGATTTTAAACAGTGCTAAGGAAACATGTTGCAAAAGCAGGATAAGATGTCACTGTCCTACAGGGACTAAAACCTACACCAATGTTTGGGCTAAATGAAGTAAGGAAAGTTTGTGGAGCAACAGGGTGTAGGGACAGTAGGCATATGTTATGCTGGGGTTTGTCATGGTCATGATAGCTAGTCACAACAGGAGGGAGGGAAAACCAGAAGCCAGAACAACTGTTTTATAATTTAATAAAGAGTAAACAACCCTTGTGATCTGTTTACACCAAAATGTTGTGACAGTTAATATATTTAGTTTAAGGGGGTGTATGGAGGCGGTTCCCCTTCATATGACTGAATTAACATACGCCTGAAATGTCCAATAAGTATATCCAAGGTTGCACTTCATTACACTAAGTGCAATCTCGGAGCTGGTATATTTAAGTAGCAGGGGGTGTAGGGGGCGTTGCCCCCCCCCCGCTTATACTTAGTGGAAATTAATATGGTTTCTGTTGTTTAAAGTCAGTATATGTATTTTTTGTGTTTTCAGGCTTTTGAGTTTCAGGCTTTTGACTTTTCAGGCTTTTGAAGTTTCAGGCTTTTGCAGTTTCAGTCATGTGAAGGGGAACCATGGAGGTACATCCCCCACTTCAGGAGGTACAAGAAGGAGCACCTTAAAAACTATATTTAGTACTAGTCTTAAATATAAAGACCTAGTATTACAATATCCTGGTATAGTGAATGCCTCTGTCTTCTCACAAATTTGTATTAGTAATTTGCAGCTACAAATACATGGTGTTATAATCTGCCTCCTTTTAAAATATGCATACAGAGAAAATGTACTTTTTATTAATTAAATAAAATTACCATTAAAAATTACTTTCTATGACAGCTAATCAGAGTAGTGAATGAAAGGTTAGTCAGAATTCTGAAAACCTGAAAGTAATGTACAATTTTATTCATATCTATGTTTCTGATCATTGAGCAGGATAACTAAGGTGCATTTTTCTGGTTTCCCACAGTCTGTCAAACTCTAATCAGGTGACTCCTAACTCCATACTCACACTCAGTCAGTGTTACACTTCCAAAAATCTTTTCATGGTGCCCTCGTTTATCTGGTTGGTTCCTTCTTAAAAGGGACCACTTTTTGAGAACTTTTAATGGCATTGTTTTTAAGGCCTCACTTTTGAAGTCACTGGTTTAACATTTCCTAGAATATATAGTTACATGAAAGTTTTGATGGTGTTATTTTCTTTGCCTTGGGTTGTGAGTTAGAGATCGTCTCCTTTTATTTGTTTACTAGGAGCTGTGGTTTTCCAGAGAAACACTATGAAGTCCACAGGTTTCAGCTTTCTGAGGGCACACCTTCTCTTTTGAGCTTATGCTTTATCATTCAGCTTCTTCCAAACCTTGGCATCCTGTTTGGTGCCCTGGTTGGTTTTATTTATCTGATATTTGGTAACTAATAAGGGTAAAGCTTTGATGTCGTACTAGAGTAAAAAACTGTAAGTCATTTCAGAAAAAATATTGATGCAGAAACATTTTTTTAAATGAAAGATTTTTACTACTCTCAGGAGAAGAGGATGAGGTGGCAGTAATGGTGTTTCCAATATTCTAGGGTCATCGTCATAACAGAGTTGTTTAGGTACAGTCTGTCTGTTGTTGACTCGCAGTGGCAGAGAGGTGGCACACCCATTTCTTATCCTGTATGTTTTCTATTTATATCCAGGCTTTACTTCTGTGTTTGGAATCTACTGTTTGACAATTCAGAGTTCTGAAGTTTTTGTTACCTTCCTGGTGGGACAGATGGAGCATAGATAAGAAGAGGAAGTTTTGTGCTCATCGTTCTCACTGAATTCAATGTATTTAACATTCATACTATAATATATTATTATTGCATCTGCTATCGTTTCTAATATGAAATATGCTTTCATTATTAATTTAATCTATGTATATGTGATGTATCTCTCTCTCTCTTTAACTAACTTTATTTCAGATGGATAGTAATAAGCTATTATAGTGTACTTTAATTAAAGGATGTAATTATTTGTCTGTTCATGTTCCTGTTTCTTCCAAATTATGTTTCTTTTATCTATGTACTTGTTTTGCCCAGTGGTTGGATGGTGGCTGAAAAGGGTCTGTGGCTTAGCCCACCCACTCAGTTAACAAAGCAAAATAAATACATCCTTACTTTGAATAAAAAAATGCATCTTATTGCATTTTATGACTTGGCTATTAAAGGTTTACTACCCTCACACTTAAAGCACAATGTTAAGACATTGGTGCAGTGCTTTAAAAAGATACCTTGTGAGAGCTTGGAACATTCCTTGGTTTCTTCAGTTATTTTGTAGGCTAATGGTTCTCCATATGCTGAGGTTGGTAAAAAAACATAATATGGCTGTTATCCCATCACAATATTTAAGTTAATGGGAAAGGTTATACACAGAAAACAGGAAGGAATGCATACCTTTCTTCAGTTTTCTAGTCAGAATAAAACTATGGAAAATGTATTGATTCCATGAAGTGTTTTTTGATGGACTATGTCTGACTTTCTATGATTTATAGGGTTCCTTATGGGTACCATTGATGGATTCTGTATATTTATTATACGGCATTAAAGTACAGTAGCTTAGCTTCATATTTGTAGAAGAAAAAAAAATTTCAACAGTGGATGCGTTTCGAAGAACAAAAGTAGACTTCTTAGAAGGAAATATGTTTCAAATGCAACAACCAGGAATTATCTCACTGCAAGGCAGCTTAGGAAAAAAAACTGAAATCTTTGGATCTAGAAGTTTGATCTAATCTTTATTTTTAACAGAATAGCTAAGAGTCTCCAAAAGGTGAAGAGTGTTGCATTTCTTCATGTCACAGGAGAAGAAGCCTTGAAAGTATTTAATACCTTTACTTTTCTTGAAAAGAGAAAGACTGAATAGCAACAGTTACAGAGAAGTGTAAGAATTACTGTAAACCTTGAAGGAACTTGCTTCTTTTTTACAATTTCTTCAAAATTTCTTTGAATGGAGAAATGTTAAAATCAACAAGAAAAGGAGAGTAGTAGTATTGCTGGAACTGAATTCATCCTCAGGTCTTGGGAGAGCACCTTCACAAGGTGGACCTTGTTTTTTTTACAAAATCTTACCAAGACAACACTGATATAAAGACTGTATTTTATACAGCATATATCATAGACAAAAGTAGGTTAAAAATAAAAAAAGATAGCTGGGTGCACAAGTCCCAGGATAAAAAAGTACCCAATCTTGGTATGTGCACTTGTGCCAGAACTGGAAAAAAATGACAATGCAGAATCCTGAAGACATGGAAACATTCCTTCAATGGGGTTAGGCCAGGCCTGGGGGAGGATGGCCCCTCTGTCATAAAAGAAAGTAGTAGTCCACAAAACCAGAAAAATTGACAGGCCAAAAAACAGCCACAAAGATGATATAGTGGCCTATTGAGGATAAGAAAGAAATTATGTATTGTTACTATTATGCAAGAAGCCTAGCATTTCCAGTTACAACATATTCAAAAAGATTAAGAGGAATTAGAGGAAAGAAAAACCCTTGCACAAGAAAAACTGTTAAAAGCTTCAAATGAAAATTTGTGTTCATTAATACAACCGATCCATGAAATACAGTGCATAGAACAATAAACTTTGGACCATTTGGAAAAAGAAATGACAGAGGAAGTGTAAAAATCTAAAGAATAAAACCTAGAAATTTTTGAAAGGTATAAAAAAGAAACATGGACATGGGAAGTGAAGGATTTAGTGCAGAACATTTAACACAGGTTATGTCACAGCATGATGGAACAATGAGTCTCCAAGGTAAGGAGAAACAGGTGGAACAGGAGACATCTGAAGAAGAAATCTAGACATAGGAAAGAAAATGCAGTTTAATATGGAGTAATATTTATGCAAAGGAGAAAGCAAAACTAATAAATACAAATAAGCACCAAATATATTTGGGGAGAAATGCTGGCAAAGGCATATGGATATAGAAAAATTCACAGTATAAATAAGAAAAAAAAACAAAAGCAAAGGGGAAAAGTAGAAAAGAATAGTATTTGAGAGGTTAAAGAGATAGAAACTGAAGTTATGGATTACCTGCAAAGTGAAGGATTTAGTGTAGAAAATCCAACTTTGGTAACGTCATAGCATAATGGAACAATGAGTCCTCAAATTAAGAAGAAACAGGTAGAAGGGGATAAATCTGGACACTTGCCACATGAAAATCTCTGAAACCTTCAGAAGGAAACCAGTACAAAAGTTCAGTTAAATCTGCACAACAAGGGAAGGATCAGGAAACAGTGGCAACTCTGATACAGTCAATGTTGTGGAGTTATAGGCCAGTGAGTTCCCATATGAAGGAACAGATGACGCAGGATGCAGCTGAAGAGAATATATGTCACAAGAAGATGTTTTGGAACTTTCTACAGAATGTGCACAAGAAATGGAGAACAAAGAATTTGCCATCAGTTTAGAAGAAAATGATCTAAGGGAAGAGTCGCTTGATTTAATATTGATGGATAGACATGTTAAGATCAATGAAATAAATAGATTACAGAAACTCAATAAGACAGAAAATTTTAGAAGTCTGATAAAACAAATGAACAAAATAATCAAGACTCTATCTATCTTTCAGTTTTTCCTGGTTAGGGTCGCCACACCGTAGATTTTTACGTACCGAGTTGCCAGCCCTGACACACAACTTTCAACGAAGGTACACCCATTCATGCATGTCTCCACACAGAAGACACTTTAGCTGAGAATCGAACAGGACAACGTCTTACTATGAGACGACAACGCTACTATTAACAAAAAATCATATACATAATAGAAGTAAATAAAATATATTATTGTACAGCTAAATTAATAGCAGTCTTACTTCAGAAACAAAGAGCAATAAGGGAAAAAAGGGAAGAAATCAAATGCCATCATAGAAACACTGAACATAGAAAGCTATAAAGCAGTTAAGATAAGAAGTGTCACTTTTAGATGAGTATAGAAGAAGGAACAGATCAACAAAGCTACTTAGAAAGATATACATGCTAAAAGCAATGTGCAACATCAGAAAAAACAGGTGCTATTGTAAAGCATTTTAAATAATAAATGAAATATATCAGCACAGGCATAAAACTTAGAATATGTGCAGATAAATATAAAGGACAAATAAGTAATTCATTGATGACCCAAAATAGTTTGATAGAGAATTGGGAAACAAATCAAAACTAATAGAAACACCGTCAAAAAAAGAAGAAATAGACACATTTTGGAGAAATATCTATGAAGACCCAGTGGAACATAACAAAGATGCTGAGTGGATAAAAAAGTAAAAGAAATAGTAAGAAGTTCAAATGTACAGGATATGAAACAGGATGAAGTAACAGGCAGAAAAACTGAAACAAATTTAAGAAAAGTTCCTAAATGGAAAACCCCAGACCCAGATGCAGTACTCAACTTCTGTCTAAAAGTATTAACACTTTTATACAAAGGATTAGCCCTGAGTAAGAGCTACTTATATGCACATCTAAAACAGACACCAACCTGGTTAACAAAAGAAAAATCAGTACTTGTCCTTAACAGTGAACCTGCAAGCTATCTTAAAAACTATAGGCCAATAATTTGTCTTTTGACAATGTATAAACCATACACTGGAATTAGAAAGGATCATTTGTTGTTAAATAAACTCATAATGGAAAAATGGAAAAAAGGGGAAGAATTTAAATATGAGATGGAGAGATTACAACAAAGCATTTGACAGTAACCCACATTCATGAATAAAGGAATGCTTACAAATGTCTAAGATACACAGTATTTTTATTATTTATTTATTTATTTAATTTAACATTTGTTAACCGGGAAAGTCCGACTAGGTTCCACAGAGCCTGTTTTCAGCGGAGGCCTGGGGAGAAATGCTCCAGACGCATGTCTTTGGAATGTGGGAGGAAACCGGAGTACCCGGTGGAAACCCACGCGAACACAGGGAGAACATGCAAACTCTGCACAGAAGGCACCCCAGCTAAGAATCGAACCGGAGAACCTCTTGCTATGAGGCGACAACGTTAACCACTGCAATACTCTTATCAATTACATTACATTACACTGACCATGAAATAGTGGCAAACCATTTTGCAGCTAAGCCATGATAAAGGGCAAATTATCATCCCAGGGATAAAAATTCAAAGTGGGATATTCCAGGGTGACTCTTTGCCACTACTGCTCTTTTGTCTTGCCTTTAAGCCATTAAGCTATCTACTTAACAGATTAGGTCATGGTTACAATTTGGCTCCCTGAAAAATAACAAAATGTAAAAATTTATCTTATTTTTGTGGATGATTTAAAACTGTATAGTTCATCATAGGAGGATCTGAAAGCACAACTGCAAGTGGTCAAAATGTTCTCAGATGATATAAGAATGTCATTTGGTCTTGATAAATGTGCAAAGCAACATTTAAAGCAGGAAAGCTGCAGCACCAAGAAAATCTCAGTGTGGGACAGAAATGAGATATCAAGGAACTTGAGCAGGAGGGAGTGTATAAATATTTGGGAAGTCATGAAGAATCACCAATAAAACATAAATGCAAACAAAACTCATTAAGGAATATTTTAGAAGACTAAAATTAATACTGAAAAAAACTAACATCTAGGAGCAAAGTTCAAGCTATAAACCAATTTGCTGTTGCTGTTCTAAATTACAGTTTGGATGATTGACTGGTGTCAAAGGAAAAAACTTCAAAGACCAATACACGTAAGGTTCAGTTAAGGCACTTTAATTTACTTGCAGCAAGGAGACAAAAACATGTAAATACAAGGATTTGTCTAACTACTAACAGGAAGTATGTTCATTCTTATACTGTTTTACAAGACATGGCCTTCTAAGCTGACATAATCAAACACAACTTTAAGCATTGTACTACAGCAGGTGTTACTTCAGATTTTCTGCTGACATGACTAGATTTGTGAGAAACTTTTCAGAAAAACAACCTGGCCTTGGTGACCAGTACTTCATTTACAAGCGTCTATTGTACACTGTTACTTTTCAAGGTACTTTTCTAATACAGATATGAGCAAATGCTGATTACAGTTCATATTTTCAAGCAGGCTTTGTCCTAATTATGTGTTATTTCTACAGCTGTGTATGTCCTCATAGCACAGCGGAACTTCTTGTCTAAGTTTCATACAAGCAGTATTGTTCTATTCATTATTTTCCTAAATCAAGCAGAAATCATCTGCTTCTCAGTAAATTTCCAAGGCACAAGCAAGATTTAGCTGACAGTACAAGGTCAAAAAGCAACTGCAGTTTGTACAGATTTATGCAGTATGAAATAGAATAAATGTGTTAACTCTTTTAGGCTCTGAATGCACTAAGCATATTACTAATACACACATTAATACATATTTTTCTAACAACTGGCATCTAAATGTATTAGTTCAGTTAGAAAGGAAAATAGGAAAGTGCTTCACACTTATCAAATACTATATAAAAATCAGTGTATACCAAGATTATATATTTCTCATTCTGAAGGAGGCATGGGCCTTCTCTAAACTGATTACATGAAAAGATCTGTGCTATCAATTCACAATGATTAACACTCTTTTTACTCACAAAAGTCTTAGACATATTATAATTTCTATTCGAATTATTGCAATATTTAACACTATTCAATGCACTGTCGTTAGAGTTATTAACCGTTTGCATATCATCATTGATATTGATAGCAGCACCTTGTCCGTGTCTGGGCCACATAAAGACATGGCCCAGCTTAAAGTCATTAACATCCCTGGTAACTTTGTTCCTTTTCTGATGGAGTAACTTGCGTTCAAATGCAGAGACACCATCAAGAAGGCTTTCAAATAAAGGCTGCACTACTAAATTCGAGAAACCATTGAAAATCAATTGCTGTTTCTTCTTAATGTTCTCAGTTAACACAGCTTCCTCCAGTTGAAAAAAATCAATGAGGAGCTGTAAATATTTGCAGCTTACCTCTAAATTTAATTGCTGCCATTTTGCAAGTAATTCCGGATACTGTCCACCTTGATGTGGCATGTTAAACACTCGGAGTCCCCGAGGAATTATTTTCTTGTCCAGACAATGCTGTAAATGTATACATTGTGTTTGAAGGCGTTTCAGCCTAAAAAAGTCTTTCTCCATCTCGTCGAGTAGCTTCTGAAGCTTCTTCAGGTCGTCAGTCGCATCCATGACATCACCGGCAGGGGCGGACACCTCAAACAGCCATGAGGCACTCATAGTACAGTCAAGATACTGATGAAACCTCCATTGTAGGGCTTCCTTCACTCGGTCTTCACCTCGTGGAGTATAGTCCAACTCGATACCAACCATATTCTGCATATCCCTGCTCCTGGTGACAGCAGATATCACAAGTAAAAATAAAATAATCAAAAACAGGACTGCTGCCAATGAACCAGGTAGACGTTCCTTATCCAAAGTCACAAGAATAAAATAAAACACCAAAGGATGGAGAAGGAACGAAGCTGGAGCTTGAAACTTATAAAAAATCCACCAAATTTATTATCCAAAGAACATCCTAATTATCCATTAGACTTTCCTTACACTCAGTGTGGTTCTGGACTTAATGAGTGCCTCATGGCAGTTTGAGGTGTCCGCCCCTGCCGGTGATGTCATGATATTGGTAGTGCTGCTACCAATATATGATGATATGCAAACGGTTAATAACTCTAACGACAGTGCATTGAATAGAGTTAAATATTGCAATAATTTGAATAGAAATTATAATATGTCTAAAACTTTTGTGAGTAAACAGAGTGTTAATCATTGTGTAAGAATTGATAACATGGCTCAACAAGCTGCTAGTGTTGAGATTGCACCACTAGGGCATAGTAATGATTTGTTGAATGAAGATTTATTATTAAATGATGAAATAGTTAATGTTGAATCTAGTCATACAGCACCCATTGTTGTGGATACTATCAATGCTGCGTGTGTAGCAGACTCTAGTGATGCCCCCAATATGAATCTATACCCAGTTGTTCAAGTTGTAAAGGATAAATCTGTTCCCCTGTTACAGGCAACAGAGGAAGTAGTTTGACCAAAGAGTTTGAGGAAGTCCGTTGATCAGTGTCACAGTATAGGCACTGAAATTTCTTTTCCTCTGCCGGTCCGCATGGACAAGGGTCCGAGAAGGACATGTTCCATGAGTCAAGGCCGGCAGAAGAGGAAATATTCAGGCGAGTCGGTATCATATCAAACATTAAAGAAAATGTGGACAAATGCCAACAAACGTTAGTTCACAATTTATCCAGTTATGAACTGTCTGAAGATGACGAGAAGTTATTGTGTAGAGGGTTGAATTTTATTCCAAGAAGTCGAAGTAAACTGACTGATACCATTGTAGATCTGAAGTTGTTTTGTAGGAATGTGATGCTTAAGTTGGTATACAATGGGTCTCCTGTAGAACCTGAAAAGATTGATAAAGGGATACCTAGGTTTAGGAATTTGAGCGAATTTGTGCCATTGCACCACACACTTGTTGAAGCCTACTATAAGTTAACTGAAGAGGAGCTTTATAAATATTATGGTAATCAAAATACACAACAGAAATGTAGGAGATGTGACAACCTCAGTTACAAGGAGAGGCAGAGCTTAAACAAGTTACAAGCTGAAACTGCTATTATAATTAGACCGGCTGACAAAGGTGGACGGGTAGTTGTTATGGATATAGGACACTACTGTGCATCCATGGAAGCCCTTCTAGGAGATAAGTTTTATAGAATTATTAGTATGGAAGACATGTATGAGATCATAAGACATGTGAAATATACATTATTGGACATTTTTAGAAGTGGCATCATTGATCAAGATCTCTTTGAATACCTCACCATTAAGACACCTTTAGTCCCTATAATACAAGGCCTCCCAAAATTCACAAAAATGCCAGAAACCCACCTATGAGACCGATAGTCTCAGGACAGGGGTGGGTAACTGAGCATTTGTCAGTGTACAGTGAGAAACACCTTAGACCTGTCTTGAACATGAATGAGTTTGTGTTGAAAGATTCAAAACAGTTCCTAATTGAACTCTATGAATGTTTCAAGTTACATAATGAGATAGAAAAATATATTTTTGTCACACTCGATGTACAATCTTTGTTTACAATCATCCCTAATGAAATAGGTCTTACATATGTTTTAGAGTATCTAAGAAAGCACAGTGACTATTCCATTGTTTTGATTGATTTGATATTACATTTTCTTGAGTTGGTATTAGAGAACAATTTGTTCATGTTCAGAGAAATTGTCTACAGGCAGCATGATGGTGTAGCGATGGGAACCCCATGCGCCAACAGCTATGCTAATATGTTTTTGGCGCATTGGGAAGAACAAGTTCTCTTTCGTGAGATATTGTTCAAGGAATATGTGATTTTCTATCGACAGTTTGTCGATGACCTTTTTGTCATCTGGAGTGGCACCAGGGAACAACTTGAGTCATTTGTTGCTATCATGAATAATCTGACCAGCTTTCTAAAATTTACTATGCAATGTTCTGAACATAGGATAGAATTTCTGGATCTATTTATAGATAAACTGCCATGTGGCTTGATAAACACAGGGGTATATCGTAAATCATGCCACTGTAACACTTTACTTATGAGGTCAAGTATGTATCTGACATATATTTTTAGAAACATTATTAAGGGACAAGGGGTTAGAGCCTCTAGACTGAATCCTACTGATGTAGGTTTTGAAGTGGAGGTCAATAATCTGAAGGAGAGGCTCTTCCAGAGAGGGTATAATATCAATGAGGTCAATGAGCATCTGGGTAATGTTTTTAAGTTACGTTCTAATACAGCAGCACCATATTTTGGACCCGTTATTATGGATAATGTGGTGGATGTTAATAAAGAACAATCATATGTTAAAATCTCCACCTTTTTTTCATCCGACCACACTGATGTGAGGGACATTATCACTAGGCATTGGTCTATTTTGCAGGTGGACAGTGACCTAAGGCATATAGTTGGGGAACAACCTCATTTTCTTTTTAAAAATAGAAACAATTTTAAAAGGATGCTTTGTCATCCTAGAACTGAGAGGAACGATGGAAAGGGTGGAAATACCAAACCATGTGGTCACTGTAATTTCTGCTCGTACATAGATGTTACTACTACTTTTCTCCATCCAGATATGGGCACTGAGTTTATTACAAGTGTTGAAGCTGATTGTATGACCAGCAATCTTGTATATTTGGCAGTATGGTCTGTGCCTCCTTCTATGTGGGCAAGACTAACCGTTCTCTTAGGGACAGGGTGAGAGAACACATCTACCACATTAGGAAAGGGTCAGCACACAATGCCCTGGCCAAGCATGTGTCTCTATATGGGGATGCACATAGGTTTTTATTTAGAGCCCTTGAGGTTGTAGCACCGACTAAGCATGGAGGTAACATCAAGAACCACACTGAGTGTAAGGAAAGTCAATGGATAATTAGGGTGAGGGCAGATAGTGGTTCCGGACTTAATGAAAGGGCTTCTATTAAGCCCATGTTAAGGAAACGTAGGAACATCAGATACTATGCCTAGGTTTTTAAGTGCAATTAAAGATATTTATTATTTTTTAATCATTTTTATTATTTATTTATATGGGATGTATTTTATAGATAATACATGTATTTCATATGTGTTCCACGTTATGCATTTTGTTCTCATACTGAATTTCTAGTGCATAGATATGTGGTTGCACTTTAAGACTTGATTCATTCTTGCATATGATAGGCTGTTTTCAATTTGAATGGATGTATATATAGTAAGAGGCCTTTTTGATGTATTGTTTGCAATCTGAAGAAGCTCTTGTAGCGAAAGCACTAATCCTTGTATACAATATTTTTCTTGTTCTTTGGATAATAAATTTGGTGGATTTTTTTATAAGTTTCAAGCTCCTGCTTCATTCCTTCTGCATCCTTTGGTGTTTTATTTTATTCTTGTGACTTTGGATAAGGAACGTCTACCTGGTTCCTTGGCAGCAGTCCTGTTTTTGATTATACTATTTTCTTTACTTTATCCTGAAAATCAAAACTGTCTTTGATATATGAAGGTAATTGCATCACATTTTTTAACAATAATTGAAGGCAGATACAAGGGGACAACCTGGAGGGTTAACCTTGCTTTTATGTATTTTAGGCACACAAAAAACTTTGCCAACTCACTGCTTTTATTTAAAAACTTACTTTTAGCATCTTCATGGCTAAAATTATTTATTCTAACCCCTTTGTGTATTAATGCTTCATAGTCCTTAACCATCTCCTGATAAGTTAAGAAACCTACTTTATCATAAATTTTGTCATTTTCCAGATGCTGTAAACACATATTTACATATTGTGTGTAATGCATCATTACTAGTTGTCCCCCCTTATCTACAGGCTTAAATAAGAGTTCCGTTCTTTCCCTTAATTTTTTTTAAAGTGACCCATTCTTTTTGTATCTTATTATATTGAATTTCACTCCTGAAAAACTTATTGCACTCTTGCTCTATCACATAATTTAACATATGATGAAACATTTCAATTTTATCAGACTTGAAAGGAGGCATAAATTTGCTTTTATAAGAAATACCATTAGTATCAAAATTACTATAAGCATTGCATTCAAAGTCAGAATTACAAGAAAAAAACCTGTCTTCATTACTTGCACCATCTACAAAACTTGCATTGTTCACATCTGCTTCTAAACTTTTTGTTTGATTTACATAGAAATCTATTAAATGTAACTTGCGAACAAAATTAAATACTTCCCCCTTTAACTCATACATTCTGGGAAGAGTAGTTGGAATAAATTTCAAACCCCTATGTAAAATATTTTTTTCTTTATTACTAATAATGCATTTAGACAAATTTTCAATATATTAAAAACTACTCACATTTATATTATTAGAAAGTCCTATTTTATTATGTCTATTTTCCCAGTTTGTTGGTTCGGGAAATATATCCGGCACCACTCTATTGATCCTGTCAACTTCTCTTCTTATTCCCTTGTTGTAACCCAGGTTGGTCACGAAAATTCCTGTTTAGATACCCTGATTTGTGAATCTGATTACTGGTAACTCATGTTAATTCAGATGTTAAGATGCAAGGTTCGTGATACTGGTATGTGTCAAACAGACATAAACGAACAAAGTCAGAATGGATATAACCATGTGTACAGATAGAATGTTAAGGCTTATTTATATTTAGCAATAATCCGTGACTAGGTGTGGACATCACAGGATATACCCATAGCTGGTGTGGATTGATCATGAGGTAAGTGCAAAACTTTGGATATATTCTAATTGTGTGACAATGTGGGGATGGTCTAGAGAAAGGGAGCAGTGTTATGTCTGCAGTACGCACCTTGGAAATACTTTGTTTGATCATTAATTTTTTTTTGTTTGTATGTTTGTTTCCTAACTGAAGAAGTGAACTTGGACCTTTTTTCAACGTCAACCCAGCCCACAAGAACAAGGGCATAGACAATATCTAATGGCAGGTTAGAGTAGCTATTCAATCTGCATGTTTTGGGGAAGTGGGAAGAAACTAAAGTACCTGGCATGAACCAAAGTAGACATGGGAAGAACATGAAAACTCCTCACAGATAGTGATTGGTGATCAGGATTGAACCCTGTAGCTGTGAACACAGATCTTAAACCAGTGTGCCATCATGGTCGTCTTTCTGTTATTTTATATTGAACACCCATCAGAACACACATATGTTGGCACCATTGAAGGTATAGCACGACTAGAGTGGACAATACATATTTCCTTGAAACACCAGGACACAAGCATTCCTGGCCAGAGCCTGTATACATATGTTGTTTCCTGTAAGTACCATCTTTGAATTCACACTGAATGCATGCCTTTTCTAGAGTCTTTGGCCTCTAGTCAGAGCAAATCACCATCTCTACTCCAACTCTCTCCACACTGACCAAACCAGATATAGCTAATACATTGCATAGGCTACATAAGAACTATTACTGTCCAGCAACTATGATCCATGTCTGAAGTCCATCCTTGAACGGACTGAGTGTATGCAGTCAAAGTAGACATGTATGTGCAATCCAGTGAAGTTAACATAAGCTAAGACTTGTAGCTTGTAGTGGTAGACTATAGGGACAGTTGAGTGACCATGCACACTCACCTGAAGCAGGTAGCTGTATTGGTGTATACTCTGTACTAGAGGATGTGGCTCCATAGAACCCCCAGCAGCATCTATACCACTGGTATATACTACAGCCCATAATAACAGGCAATCAGTTTAACAGGTTTTTGTGTAGTCCAAAATAATGGCCAATATATAGCTCATTATCCACCCCACATATGTACATGCACTGAAACAGGACAAACAGTTTGCTTTGCTTTTATTTTCAGACTACTCCCTCCTCCTGTTGTTCCTTTACTACAGTGTCTTACAGCTAACTCTCTAAATACTTAACTACCCATAAAAAAGTCTGCTTAGTCTTCCTGGGCTTGTGTATTACTCCCTGTAATTCTCTTTCCCCCTCTCAGTTTCTATTTTACACTGTTCAACACATACAGTTAACGTTCTGGAAACCATCTTACCTTTTGTCATAGCCAAAGCTTACTGACTGTGTTCTCAACACTGTTACTTTGCTGATTCAGTAGGTAATTACAGCTCTGTTTATTTCTTGCTTTAGCTTACTTTCCCATCATCCTTCACTCCCACTAAGTTCTGTTTCTCTATCATCCATCCCTCTGACTGAATCCTGTTTTCCCATCATCCATGCCTCCCTTTGAGTTCTGTTATTTCCTGTAGGCAACATCTTTGAATTCACACTGAATGCATCACTTTTCTGGAGCCCCTGGCCACTAGTCAGAGCAACTCGATAAGTCACGTGCAGCTAGTACATATTTTTATCATAGAAAAGTTGTTGGTTCATGCTCTAGGATGCAAATACTAAATGCTATGTTGTGATTTTTGTAAAATCTAACTCACTAGTTTAGCAGCTCAGTCTCTTCATGGGAATCTTTTTAACTAAGCACAAACTGCATATAAATAGTAACTACAAGCTAAGACTATTTATACTGCTAGACGTTGTTTCCTTATTTTGTTAACTTTTTTTATTGTCTTTATTTATAAAAGGCAGTACACTAAAGTCAAAATGTACTAGTGTTTATAGTCTTCAACTGCAGTTCTGCAAAGTGAGACAGTTCTAGTGCTAATGTTGTATGGTTTTGAAGAGAACATGTTATTGCTTGTTCCCATGTTAAATGAGCTGTTGTATGGCAACTTTATCAAGTCCACTAAAATTTCTCCCTCGGTTAGCCACAGATATTTTATGTTGGTTTAATTGTGCTGCTAATTACATAGGCAAATGTTAGTCAGTAGGCCTGAAAGGCATGAAACCTACTAATATAGGTGTAAAATGTTTTTTAGCTATAGGATGTTCACCATTATTGCTGCATTGTGAAATGTATAGTTTGTGTTATACTAACTGTTGAAAAGGTCAGCTGTGATTTATTAACCAATAGTTAAGAGTTAACTGTAAAACTCAGATATTGTACCTGTTTCTAAGGACAGATAGGATTTCATGCCAGTTTGATGTGACAGACATGACTGCTAGATATAAGATGGTTTACTGTTGTACACTTTTGCATCTTGTTCTGATTGTAAATGTTTGTTTTCTAATTAGAGCTCCTGTATACACAATAACCTCTGAACTCACCTTTAGGCAGTGGTGCATAAATATCTGCAAGAGATATTTTGGAGGCCTGACCTGGAAATGACCACTGTCTGGTCCCACTAATTTTTTCAATGTTAAACTTAATTCTTCAAACATAGTAATATGTTTACCATAACAGAGTCTAGCATCTGAGTTAATTAAACCATTCTTATCCCTTTGAGCCATGTCTACACCTATTCTGTCAACCCTGACCAAACCAGCCCCGGCTAATACATTGAACAGGCTTCATAAGAGCTATCACTGCCCAGCAACTATCATCCAAGCCTTGAAAGGACTGAGTCAAACTAGATATCTATATATAATCCAGAAAAGTTAATATAAAAGATTTATAGCTTGTAGAGGTAGACTATAGGGGGGTGGCCGCGGTGGTACAGCGGTTAGCGTTGCCACCTCACAGCAAGAGGTTCTCCGGTTTGATCCTTGGCTGGGGTGCCTTCTGTGCAGAGTCTGCATGTCCTCCCTGTGGTCGCATGGGTTTCCTCCAGGTGCTCCGGTTTCCTCCCACATCCCAAAGACATGCTGTAGGTGGATTGGACACTCTAAATTGGCCCTAGGTGTGAGTGTGTGCATGTGTGTGTGCCTTCTGTGGAAGGTTGGGCACTGGGCTGGCAACTCAACACTGTAAAACTCCACTGCCAATCATGAGCGGACAGGTGATCCACTGTGGCGACCCCTAACCGGGAAAAAGCCAAAAGAAGAAGAAGAGGTAGACTATAGGGACAGCTGAGTGTCCATCTACACTCACCTGAAGCAGGTAGCTGTATTGGTGCATACTCTATACTAGAGGACATGACTCCATAGAACCCCGAGCAGCAGCTATACCACTAGTATATACTACAGCCCATAGAAATGGGTAATCAGTTTAACAGGCTTTTGTGTAGTCCAAAATAATGGCCAATGCATAGCTTGTTACCCCCCCTCCCACACACACACACACACACACACACACACACACACACACACACACACACACACACACACACACAAACAGGACAAACTATTTGCTGTGCTTTGCTTTCATTTTCAGACTACCCCCTTCTCTTTTTCTTCCTTCACTACAGTATCTTGCTCACTCTCTAAATACATAACCACCCATGTAAATCTCAGCTTAGTCTTCCTGGGCTTGTGTACTGCTGCCTGTAATTCTCCTTTCCCCCTCTCAGTTTCAATTTTACACTGATCAACTCATACAGTTAACTATTTCTGGAAACTTTCTAACCCTTTGCCATAGCCAAAGCTTACTAACTGATTCTCTCAACATGGTTACTCTGCTGATTCAGTGGTTAGGCCGCACTCCATTCATCCTTACTACACTTGAGCTCAGTCTGTTCTCCTTTTTTACCCCCAATTCCCACCCACTCCCTCCTACTCTACATTTAAAATATCCCAATTCCCACCCACTCCCTCCTACTCTACATTTAAAATATCCAAACTTACCCCTATACTTATCCCAACCTATCTCTGTACCAAAACAGTCATAACATATCCCCATCACAGATGTTCTACAGTTAGCATCTCTGACTCATTTACTTAAAGTGCTGCTACTCAGCTTGTCCTTTTAGAAGTTACACTGCTGTCACTATAACTACTTTTGCTCAGTAACATTTTACAGTGCAAACTAGTATCTTCAGCAAAGTCTAACTTACATATTATACAAAATTATTCTGAATCAAACTGTACCTGTGTGCCTCCTCAGCATATTAGCAGTCTTGATCACCTGCCATACCTGTCAAATAAATATAATTAATAATAATACAAACCCACTTTCACTACACCAACATTTACTAAGTCTACCAATCCCCACAGCACCCACACTATACCAGTAAACCTTCTTAGATCAAATTACAGGTATCTTAACTCTACGTACGTTACCATATAAAATCCAATAAAACTGAAGCACAAATGCATTTGGCTGCATACTTTCCTTCATAAAATTTCTACCCAAAAGTCAGTGGAGACATTCACCCAAAGCCTGGTCCCACACAACAGCAAAAAACTCACACTGACAGCACAGTATTAAATGAGCCATTCTCTTTTCCTCTCCTATCTCCCAATTCCACCTTCTCTTCCTAAATATCAGTCTTAGAGGTATATGCAATAATATCCAGGACATATATGCTTGTATTGCCACATATTCCCCAGACGTAATCATAGCTATAGAAGCATGGCTAAAAAAAGACATAAATGACAATGAAATTATCCCACCTGTTTTCAATATAATTAGGATTGACAGGACAGATAAGTGGGCAGGTGGAATAGCCATCATCCTCAAGAATTCCTTAAACATAACCTCATATGCACAGGAGAGACCACAGTTTAATAATGCAGAACTACATGTATCACATCTCAAAATCAATAACAGGAAAATGCTTTGTTTAGCAGCCATATACTCCCCCCCCCCAAGTAAAAGAAAATACCACTGTGGACAATATCCTACACTGGATATCCCACCATATACAACATAAAACAATAATACTAGGAGAGCTAAATATAGACTGGCAGGTTATCAACAGCAATAACCCTTCTGATTTCATAAACCTGTATGGCTTTACAAAGCTAATTATATCAGTTACTAAAGTTCACAAACGTACTTGTGGACAATCAGCCTTAGACTGGATTCAACTAATAGACCCAACAAAATGAGGGCAGCTGGTAGCCTTCCAGATAGCCTATCTGAATATAAACCTACTTATGTTCACAGAAGTTACAATTTCCAAGATAAACATATAATTTACAACCAAGTTCTTAAATCAAAAACCTTTGACAAACATACGTTTATCAAACCATAAAAGAATACAACTAGAAAACATTACAAACTATGCGCTTAAGTCTCTGCTGTCTCCCACTTCAATGAGACATTCCTGAAAATAATAACCTTGCCCCAGTCAGTGCTAAAAGGGTCAAATCCAAACCTGTACCATGGCTAACAAAAGAAACTAAGAAATTAATGCTATAGTGTGACAACGCCTGGAAAGAGTAGTTCAAAAATAGAACACAAAATACATTTCAACTTTTCAGGCAACTAAGGAATAGGACAAAATACCAAATAAAAGATGACAAGCAAACATATTATAACATTCTCCAAAATAAACATACTTCATTGTATAACTTACTTCATTATGTACCTTGACCTCCTTGCAAACCTTTCTTTACTGAAATATAAGAGCACTAAACTTCTTTACAGCAATGTTTTCCCTTTTGCAGTATCAATCCATTTACTTCCTGCAACATTTTACAGCTGGAACAACTGTATAGGATTACAATTGTTGTTATAAAAACTTTACTGCATATACCTCTCTTGTAATTATGTTAGTCTTTTCATGAGAAATATACCAGTTGATTTTCTGAAAACTATCTGAAATTCACTTAATATGAATGTACTTTGATGGAGCTTTTCTCCCCAGACCTCTGCTGAAAATTGCCTCTGGCCAATCGGACTCCCCTGGTCAACAAAGACAAATAAATAAACAAACATGTATGTTTGTCTATATGTCATACTATGGAGCTCATATGTATGCAATGTATAGGAGATGGTCTGTGTCATAAGTAAGGGGTCAGCACAAAACTTCAGCAGAAGCTGAACTGCATTTGCCTCATCTAAACTGTCTGTGTACCACTCCATATTTACATCTCAATGCTGCTTTGTTCACAGGACATTATGTCACTATTTTACTCCATGACACACCCCTTTTGGACCAAATTGGTGGATGCACAGCTCACATTTCCCTGATAGTAGGAGAATAGGGTAGCAAAATATCGTAAAAGGTTAGGCATGAAAATTGCACATTCTACACTTTTTGTATTTTTATTGTGCACTTACATGTCAGAATAATTTTGGGGGTTCCTAGTAGTTTTAGTGATTTATATTGAGTGTTTTTTGGCAGGTTTAGATTATTGATGGTAGCATGTATTGGTATGAATAAGAGTTTAGAGATATGTCTGTATTAGTCTAGTATAAAGGCAAAGCGGAATGCATTATAAGGGACCTTTATATTGTATAAGACAATATAATTAGTAGTCATAATTTAAAATCTGATAAGGTGCATGATATTTTCAGCCAAGTTCTTTAATAACAGATTTCCAATGTAATTCAATGATAAGCACTATGTAATCTTTAATATCCTCCACCTCAACCAGACAGGACTGCAGGTAAAGGATGGCAGGTCAGGAGTGCAGTATCATCTAAATAATATAAGCATTTCTAACTTGTTTCAACTCTTAGAGCAGACCGCATATATAACTCAAGGTAGATACCACCTCACAAATTAAAACAGATTTCAGACTGATTTGCCTTTTTTGTGAAATATATCACTTCTGTTTATGTGAGATGGTGTGGAAACTTCTGTTTATGTGAGATGGTGGGTAGACAGAGAAATAGGCATATATTAACTGAGACATTGGTAGAGACTCACATTTTTGTCTGTGACACTGATATTTTAGGTATGTAAATGAGCTTTAGTCAGTGTGAGCTTACTGCATAGAGGAATCATAAGGTACCCAGTGGTATGATCATTCAAGGGCAACCCATGTCCTTGCATAGGCATCGTGCTGCATGCTTTTTGAACAGAGTTGATTTTGTGAAAGTGATCTTTTATAACAGGAAAAGCCAGCTTGCTTTCACACTCACAGCTGACATTTCACTAAATCAGTGCCATTGTGTCAGAGTTAGTTTATATAATTGGGTGCTTAATAATAATAATAATAATAATAATAATAATAATAATAATAATAATAATAATAATAATAATAATAATGTTATTAATCCAATGTTCAGGCCTGAAGACCATTAACAAATACTGACCCCCTTAAACAGGATCAAAAGTCTGTCTGGCTACTCAATTATCTAGGTTATTTTTCAAAGAATTCATATTTTCAGAGGTATGAATATAATATATCAATGTGTTCCACTTATACAGAATATTTTGAGTCAAAAAAGAAGCCCTTAATATATTCGGAGAATGCATAAATTGTTCCAGCCACTCCAAGAACTCTGTTTCTAGGGTACTAGATGAAAAATAATTTGCGCAATTAATTTTGGATAATTCAAACCTCCAATTATTATACTAAATTTGTAAAGACAAAAAGATTCAAGAAATTGATTATGAGTTTTAGATGCATCAACAGCTTTCTATAAAGGGAGATCAACCTCAAAGCATTTAGGCCAGATGGCGAATAAATGTCTACTACAATAGCTTCACATTTTAAATTAAGTGTAAGGGTATTTTTATTAATACTATGACTCCACCTCCATTTTTCTCCAGTCTCATACATTCTCATTTCTCATATCTTGGGAAATTCATGGTAGAGGAATCCCATGCTTCTGTTAATATTAAAACATTTTTTGTAGAACTAAAAAAGTAATTCAAGGACTTTATTCCCATTGCTTCTCGCATTACAATAATAACTCAAAGTATTGATAGAGCTGATGAATTCTGGTGTGTTTTGTTTGAATTTAAATGATGACATAAAAAAGACAATGCAACTCTTGTCTTAGTTTACATGCATATGTCTTCCCATATAATTCATTTTCTGTACAGATGGGATACAGTTAGCAAAGGTTCATTGGACTGATTCAAGTTTTTATTTTTTAGTTCAATGATTGAGAAAGTACAAAACTATTATTATATTCCATAAATGCACAGATAAATGTTTTATACACATTTTCTTTTTTTCACTTATCCCTTAATAAACTATTTACAGTATTAGACCTAGATGCCTCATAGCGTTTTTATATAATTTACTTGTTTTTTCTTTTCAAATGGTGATAATTCCTAAGTCTTTGTAATATTTTCTTCTTTGAAAATGTTCCATTGAAGGGAA
The DNA here is from genome assembly GCF_019279795.1 of Protopterus annectens. Classification (NCBI taxonomy): domain Eukaryota; kingdom Metazoa; phylum Chordata; order Ceratodontiformes; family Protopteridae; genus Protopterus; species Protopterus annectens. Next base: position 225,378,862 of record NC_056737.1, read on the forward strand.
ATAGGTTTATGGAAGGAGGACTTTCCAAAAAACTTTAATTTACATTTTCCTGTACTAAACTGCTATCCTATGTCTAATGTACTACTCAATTTCTTCTAAGTAATTATTTACAATAATCAAATATTTTTCAGTTACTAGTGTGAAATTTAATATGCAGTTATCTGCATATTTACTTATCCAGCAACTGTTATATGTTGGGACAGCTACAAAACTAGGTTAAATAAAATTGGGTCCATGACAGACCCCTGTGGTACCTCAGGAAGAACTAGGAGTTTTCCTGAACTCATCCCTCACTTAATTACTTGTGTTCTATCCTCTAGCCAGGCATCAATCCACTGGACAATAAAAGGGTATAAATTGTTAGCAATTTAGGATGTTATGTATTATGTCATATCATGTCATGTGATATGCATGCAAATGCCTTAGTGAGATCCAAAAATATCACTCTAGCTGATAACCCAAAATCAATTTCCTTAGCTATAATATTCAACCAGGCTTGTTAAAGTGGACCTCCCTTTTACAAAACCATGCTTACTAATATTCGTACATATTCTAGCTGTATTATTAGTATGTAATAGGTCCATGACACAACATGCAAAGCATTTTCCACATACTGGTGTAAGACAGATCAGTCTGTAATGTTTGATTTGCTGTGTACTAACCATGTTATGTACTGGTGTTATGTTAGACATTTTTCATGCAGTATGGAGTGTTCAAGTTCTCAATATGTTATTAGAGAGCTTATGTAATATTAGATTCAATTATTTTCTTAATTTTATCAATAGTATAGCAGGTTATGTTCATGTCCCATAGTTCTGTCTGATCCAATTCTTTTCGTCACCTTTTTAATACATTAGGTTATTGTAAACACAAGTCTGTTTCCATATATTTGTATTGCAGTCAGTTTGTATTCAAATTAGTATTCCCAATATAGGTGCTAGAAAAGTAATGATTACATTCATCAGCTATTTTATTAGGATTTTGATCAACTTACCATTAATCATAAGTGAAATTACCATTTAACTCAATGACTAAGCTGAAACAATGCATTTATTGTTTGTTTTTGATTATTTGTGTCACTTGTGAGTTTTAATGTGCACAACAGAGCAAAAAGGCCTTCATTAGTCTAAACAAGTGATCAGGGAATTAGTAAAGTCTCTGAAAGCAGACTTTAAGGTAAAAATAGCCTCCAGAGCTAATGGTAACTGTAAGGCATTTTCGGTTATCTAACATCTTTTATAATTTAAGTAGTGAGGAAAAAGACCTGCTCATACAAGTATACAGTGATAGATCAATTAGGGTTATATAATCAAATAAAGGTGGAGATTTAGTGGTGTGGAACACTCTGGACTTTATCAATAAGATGGTACATATCGAGAGATCTTGAATAATTAAACTGACATTTCATGCTCAAGAAATGACAAATACCTTCATGATATGTTGATGGTAGAACAGATTGTTGTAGATTTATATAATGCATTAAAAATGATAATTATGCTATACCTGGAATTTTTGGTATCCCCAAAATTCATAAATATTTGGGGGACTCACCTCTGTGACCCATAGTCAATGTCGCTAATTCTCACACATACTCTTTAGCCAAGTATATAGACTTTAGGCTTAAGGATATATTTCAGAAGAACTCCTATATTTTGAAAAATTATTGAGAGTTTCTTACAAGAATTGTGGCCTTATTGTTTGAAGAAAATCTCATTTTCTGATAATTGATGTTAAGGATCTAGTCTTGTTTATTCCCCATGATATTGGGTTTGAATGGTTTGCTGAATATCCCAATTAATTTACTGAGTATGTGGACCATGAAATCAATTGTTTGACTACTTTATTGGAACTTGTGTTATGTAAAAACTTTATATTTTTTGGGATATCTTTTTATCATCAAATAAGATATGTAGTTATGGGGGCTGCTTGTGCCCCCATTTCTGCCAATATTATTATGACATACTGGGACGAAAATTTTATATTTAATTCTCCTTTTAGAGATCACTGGACTCTACATGTCCAATTTCTGGATGAGTCTGTATTTTCTGGAAGGGCAGTCTTGAGTACTTAGAACAGTTCATGTATTTTGTTAATAATTCTATAGAATCTTTGCAGTTTATATCTAATATTTCAGAAGAACAGATCAATTTTTTGGATGTTAAATTATTTAAAGATGTACATAGAAAAACTTTTGTTACTGGAATCTTCAGAAAACCTACTTTTACTAGCTGCCACTCCTTACACCAGAAAAAAAAAGCAATAGTTAAAGGGAAAAATGGTTCGGGTACTCAAAATATCTGAAGAAAGGTAATTTTCTAGGGAAACAATGAAATTAAAAGAAATATTTTTAGCCACGGGCTACCCTAGTGATTTAGTAAATGAGATTTTCCTTGAAGTAAATAGAAAAATAAGTCTTGATATATATGTTACTCTTCTAGGTACAAATGTTAAATTTTCTAATCAACATTCAAATGTTAGTGATTCTATAGGGCTATTATTTTGACCTACAATTTGGATTATAAAGAAATTTAAAAAGTTTTGAATCAAAATTGTAATTTTTTTCAAACAGATGATGATAAGAGTAGAATCCTGAGTAATGCACCCATGATCATGTATAAGAAGGACAGGAACATAAACAAAATTGTTGAAAAGTAATTTCCCTGATGTGCTGATGTGGGTTACCACAGAGGTAACAAAAAGGTACCTATAAGTGTGGACGTTATATGCAATTAAGATATATTATGGAAGGCGAAAAGGTTAACATCAATGGAAAAGATTGGTTTAACAAGAAGGGCTATTTTAATTGTAGATCAGTAGTGTATGTGGCTTATTGCCAGTTATGTCCAGTGTATTATAAAGAAAAAACTGAAAGAGCATTCAAATAACATATTTATGAACAGTTATATGTTGTCAGGAAAAAGAACCCATGTAATGCCCTTGCCAGACATGGTACTGAATTTGTGAACCACCATTTTAAATTTATGATTTTGGATTTCTATCATGTTGATTTGAGGGGGAGAGGCCTTGAAATGAAATTTGGAAGCATTAGAATTGAAATTGCAACTTATCACTGCATCTGATAAATCTCCTGGTTTAAGTAAAATGGTATCCATTGATAGTATTCTTAAATTAAAACAGTTAAAAATATGATTATTTTTAGTAATATGTATTATGATTTTATTAATTATTCATGTATGAGCATTAATGTATGCAATTCAACTGTTGATGTATTGAGGAAAATCAGTTCTGCACGTTTTTAGGGTAGTTATTGCTTTAAGAACTAATTACAGCAATTGATGGCATTTTATGATCAGTATTATAAATACCTTGTGTTTTTTAACTCAGTAGTTCTGAAGTCCTGTAATAATGGTATGGATGAAAGAGCTCAACTATTTTTAAGTATTTAATAAAGAACAGCTGGTTGTTCGTATTTGGAATGCATTTTTTTTTTTGGTTATTAGCTCTTGGCTAACTGTGTTGTTAGGTTCACATTTTTAGTTATGTTCACAATTTTACAGCAGTCTTAAGGACAACACCCAACAATATACGAACTTAGTTGTAGTTGGCATCACATATACTCAGCTAGAAGATATAGAAAATCTGCTGGCCAGCAAATTCAGCTCAAATTTCACCTCCTCATCATCCCTAGTTCTCACACAAGCTATACCTTCTACCACTCCACCACCAATTATCACCAAAAGAACAGGTTGCTACCGTGCTCTCTAAAGCTAAAAACATGGCTTCAATGGGGCCTGATGATATACTAGAATGTCTCTTAAACTGCTTAAATCAGGACTTATCAGGCCCATTAGGATCTTTATTTAACTACAGCCTCCTGACTGGCTTTTTTCCTATAGAGTGGAGGACAGCAACAGTCATCCCTCTGAATAAAGGGGGACCATCTACTGACCCAAGAAATAACAGATCTTTAAGTTTGACTAGTCTTATATGTAAAGCCATGGAAACAGTAATCATGGACTTGATAAATAATGATGTAGGAGGCCTTTAAAAACTAGACCCAACCCAATTCAGCTTTGTCAGAGCAGGTCATGCCCACTGAATCTGGTGGATTTCTTTCAAAAAGTCACTAATGCCATGTGTGATGACCGTGCCCTGGCCCAGCAATCAAGGAGCCTCAAGCCTCACCACTAACACCAGGGAGGTCATCTCATAGAAGGGAGGAAGGGATAACTAATACACACAGTAAAGTACAATTTCCCTTAAGTGCACACAGAAATCACAGTCAGTCTGGGGCTGGTTGCTCCTTTGCTCACCAGGTTCCCAATAAGACTCCCCACTGGCACAGCTATAGGGTCCAGATCTCAGCCTAACTGGGCAAGCTAAAACCTCCAGTACCGTCTCTGTCCAACCAGTGCTTTGTGCCTCTACCCAGGTAGCTGATACATACACACACACACACACACACACACACACACACACACACACACACACACACACACACACACACACACACACTTTGAGAAGAGGTTATGTAACCACACAGACTTTCCTGGGAAAAGTCTGGCACAGGTTCTCCAGCTGTAGCCCTATTACCCAGTCCATACTGTAGTAATTCCTGCCACCACCCAGTTAATTATCAGCTACTAAAAGGCCCTTAAAAGGGGGTCTAATTATTACTGTGCAATATTATAATCCAGTGGTAGTATGACTTATCAGTCTCAAGGCTTATTGGAAGGGCTTAATACAATAAACTCTATAAATATATAATGTACTCTAAAGCATACTTTATCTCTACATAAACCAGCCACAGGTAGAAGGTTTTAAAAATATTTAATAATAAATAATTAAAACACAAGACAAAACTACTATACCACAGAGATATCTAAGAGTTCAGAGATCACACAGAAACTTAAAATAATACAGCAGTACAGGTCTGATTTCAAAGAAAAATACCTAATTAATCTTTACTAGCTTTAACTATTTCTACAAGAAATCACAGTGCTAAAACTTACATGTGAGCATAAGGCAAAGTGCTGAGTTAGATGTCCAAAGTCAAAATGCTCCTAGTCTCTTGTGAGAAAACAGTATTTAAACATTACTAACAAACATGTCTGCTGGGTCCCTCCCAAATTACATCATGTTGACACTTAGGTTTTCCCAGGCAAACAAACTGCATTATTTCGCAATCTAACACCTGCTCAGAAACTTACAACAATACAAGACATTTCACATGTATACTCTAACAGAAACCAGAGCAGTAAAGCACCATCCACATGTAAATTCTGGTCATAAACTTTAGCCTTAAAACAATGGGCATGAAACCTTCATACAGACTCACTGGAGCCAAATTCTAATATGAAAGGGTCACAACATGCTTCACTGGGCCAGTAGAGTACAATGTTGTCACATATTTTGCAGTTCCGCATTTCACAGTATTCTTTTACACTCAAGAAAACATGCCTGTATTTTACATTTATTTACAAATGCTAGAATTATATATCAAATTCTATTTGACTAGGCTGGCAGCCTTTGCCCAGCTCTCCCGAATTATCACACCATGGATGAGGGTAAATAGTACATTCCACCTACCTCAACCTGGCCAAGGCATTTAACATAACCCCCCACTCATGTATTATAAATAAATTCACAAAACTGGCATAAATCTCTACATCACCAGATGGATAGTCAATTGGCTCATGGACAGGACACATGTGATTAAACTGGGTGAATCTAGATTCAGCAAGAGGCTGGTTACTAGTGATGAGCCACAGTGGTCAGTGCTGGGACCACTCCTGCTCAGAATATACTTCTCTAAAGTCAAAACTAATTTGGAAGGCCTCAGGATGACAGAGTTTGCAGATGACTGCAAGCTGGAGGCAATCATTGAATTCCACCAATGATGTAGATATCCTTCAGGAGGGTCTAGATCAGACAAATGATTTGTGACAGAACTATGGCCTAAAACAAAATGTGAAAAAAATGCATTATCATACACTTTGGGAAGTAAAATACCTCTGCAAATTATGACATCAAGAGCGCACCCCTAAGAATGGTCTTAGAGGTGAAAGATCTAAATACAAGAATATATAGTAGCCTAAACTTTTTTTTTTTTTTTTTTAAAACAAGTTTATTGTTTTAACATATAAGAGAAATATCATAGGTTCATAGGTTCATACTAGGCTATCTGCCCAAGGGCATTTATAAGCCTAGCCCATAGTTATGTGGCTTTCGCCACCCCTTTAGTTTGAATAAAAACTATGCCTATCATTTTTCTGTGCCTCTGTCAAGCAATGACACTGAAGTAATCCCTGGGGTATATCTGCGATCTCCCATCCATTGGTCAAGATTCCTCTTGAACAAGGCCAGCGAGGTGCTCTGCCTCACATGTACCGGGATTTTGTTCCACAGCATAGGGAGTCTCTGGGTGATGAATCTGTCCCTCCAGCACGTTCTATTTATAACCGTGTCAAGGTTTAAGTCTCCGCCTTGTGGTTCTGAGGGATCTAGATTTTTTGAGGTGAAGCATATTCATCAAATCTGGGTTTGACATGGCCTTATATGTCAGGCACAGGTCACCTCTGAGCAAGCGGTATGAGACTGAATAAAGCTGGAGTTCTTTCAGTCGGGCAGCATAAGACATATTTTTGAGACCCTTTATCCTTTTGGTGAGGAACTTTTGGGGCCTTTCAAGCTGCTTCAGGTGTCTGGTCAGATACATTCCGAACGGGGCATTGTACTCAATCATAGGTCTAATGAGTGATGAGTACAGGGGGACGATGACATCCCTTGATCTAGATGTGAATCCCTTCATGATCAGGTGGGCGATATAGAAGGTTTTCCTAACTACTTTAGCTACATGAGTGTCAAACGAAAGACTACTGTCAACTTGGGTCCCCAGATCCCTGATGACTTTTTCTGTGCTCAGTGGATTGTCACCTATATGGTAGCTAGGGGTAACCTTGTTTTTCCCGAAGGGTATGACTATGCATTTTTTGGCGTTTAACTTCAGGCCATGGCTCTGGCACCAGTTATCCGTTTCTGTGAGGCCCTTCTAGAGGATATCTGTGTCAGATGTGTTTTCGACTATGGCGCCCAGTTTGCAGTCATCTGCAAACTTTGTCAGCCATAACCCTCCTGTGTTTGCTTGTACTTCAGAAAAGTAGATGCCGAACAAGAGTGGACCCAGGACTGAGCCCTGTGGGACACCACTTGTGACAGGCTTTGAGTCTGACATGGCTCCAGCAACTCTGACCCTGTGGGTTCTGTCGCTTAGCCAGTTTGCAACCCATCTTGTGATGTATGGGTTTACATTCAAGCTGATGAGTTTTCGATGATACCTGAGTGGGGTATTGTGTCAAGGCCTTTGCCAGGTCGAGGTAGGCTGTATGGACTGCCTTTCCCTCATCAATGGCCTTGGTGACTGTCTCGAAAAAGTCAACCAAGTTTAAGAGGCAGGATCTGCCTTTGACAAAGCCAAACTGGGTTGGATCCAAAGTCTGCAAGTTCCCTATGTCTTTATTTATGAGTTCCATTATGATCCTCTCCATGGCTTTGCAGATAAGGCTTGCCAAGCTAATGGGCGGTAATTTCCAGGGTCTGTGGAGGCACCTCCCTTATGAAGTGGGACCACAGTCACCGTGCGCCACTCCTTGGGTACGTATCCTGAGGTGAGGCTAAGATTAAACAGCTGTCCTAACTGTGGGTTTAATTCCTCGTTGAGTTCATGAAGCACACAGCCGGGGACACCATCCGTCCCATGGATGCTGTGTTTTTGCCTTAGTGAGGGCAGTTCTCACCTGGGCGTTGGAGATGTTTGGGGGCTACAATCCTCTGGAATAGATATCTCTCCTTTTGGGGAGGGGGAGAAGTTTGCACTGAACCTGTCAGCCAGTATGTTAGCAATGTGTGTAGGTTCAGTAATTTTCACATCATTTTGAACTAATTCTGAGCATATCTGGGAGTTTCCTCCTAGGTTTCTAACATAGCTAAAGAAGGCCTTATGATTGTCTTTAGAGTCCTTGGCGATTTTTCTCTCAAAATTTGCCTTTGATGATTTTATGAGAGCTCTTAGTTTTTACTTATAATGATCAAAGGTGTCTTACCTTTCAAGGATTTTGCTCTATCTTGTAGTAGCTTCCTCCTTTTGTTGTAGAGCTTGTTTATGGCTGGGGTCCACCAGACTGGACGCTTGCCTTTGGTACAGAGAGTCTTAGTTTTGTTTGGGATTGCCTGATCCATGCAGTCCTGTAGGTGCTGGTAGAAGGCATTTGTAAGTGATTCAGCGGTTTGAGTAATGTTTACCACTGGCTCAGGGGCCTTAAAGGAGACCACACTAGTTTTTAGAAGTGTGAAATCGGCTTTTGAGAAGTTTTTCACTGTGGTCTTTTTTGCTTCAGGTGGGGGCGGGATGAGGACCTCCAGCGAGATTAGTTTATGATCTGATCTCACCAGTGAGGGGTATACTTCCGGTGTTGAACATTTTGATCCCATGTTCGTGATGATGAGATCAAGTATGTTTTCACCTCTTGTGGGGATGGTGACTAGTTGTTCCATGGCATTTGAGTTTATGAACTCCAGGAATCTTTGGGTTAGAGTGTTCGGGCTTGAGTAGTGTTCCCAGTCTATATTAGGGTAGTTGAAGTCACCTAGTATGATGGTGTTTGGAGATACATTTATCCCCTCCAATGTTTTCAGGAAGGCCATGTGAGGTTCCTGAGTTTGAGAGGGTGGCCTGTAACATGCTACAAATTGCAGAGCAGTCTTGCCTATGGTTAATTGCACCTGGATGGTCTCCGATGCATCGTGCGTTGCCACCAACCTTGAGGTGTGGGTGTCCTTTATGAATATGGACACCCTCCTTTCTTGGTGTTGTCCGGATTTTGGGGCGGAACGCATGATATGAGGTGAAACCTGTTAGTGCTGGGGTGCTCTCAGGAGCCTTGAACCAGGTTTCTGTCACAGCACAGACATCAATGTTCTCCATATTGAGAAGGGCCTCAAGTGCGTGCATCTTGAGATTGAGACTTCTGGCATTGAGCAGCATTACCCTTAGTTTTTTTCCTTTTTGGTGTTCTAGGGTGGTAGGTTTAGAATTTGAGCCTTGCCTAAAAAAGGCACTATGGGGGTGGCAAGAGCCTTTGCCAATATCCGGAAGCCCAGGGGTGACAGGTGCAAGCCGTCCCTTGCGAAGCAGCGTGGCTTGTCCAGCATGTCATCCCAGGCAGACAGACATTGGATCCCCTTTGAATGACACCAGAATTTAAGCCAATTATTAAAGCTGATCATCTTATCACTGCATTGTGGCATCATTCTAGGTGAAGGTAGGATACTGCTCAAGGTCAGGGTCATACCTGCCTGGGCTACATAATCAGAGAGCTCCTCGACGTCCCTTTTCATGTAGTCCAAGGAGTGCGTCTCAGGTCGTTGACACCAGCGTGGACAATGACTGAGTCGTACTTGTACCTGCTGTTGAGAGACCTGAGTGCTTGTGTTATGTGGCGGATTCTAGCGCCCGACAGGCAGCTTACTGTGACCTTCTCCTTACTCAGTCTGGTGGCGGACGTCAGTGTGTCTGACTATGGAATCACCAATGACAAGTGTGTCTGGCATTTTGTTTGGCCTTAAGGGCTGTGACTGTTTGACACTCTGACTGTGTGGTCTATGTGTTGCATGTGTTGGGTCGTGAGGTGGTAGTTGTTTGGGTGTCTGCTTTGGTGGCCTCTGCTGTTTTGGTAAATTTTTTATCAGAGCCTCCGAGTATGTCTTTGTGTGAGTATGTGTATGATTTGAAGTTGTTTTATACAAATAATTAAAAATAGGTATTATTATAATATTCAACAAAACAACTAAAGTATTTACAAAGACATCCACTACAATCAGATCAATTAATTAAACTAAAATACTGTGCTATTGAAATTAGAATTTTTTTAACAAATTTTGTAAATTATCCCATACAATAAAATGTGATGTTTTTCTAGTTGTTCTCATTCTAATTGTGCTTATTTCCATATGACACATTATATTCATAACATTTTTAAATTCATTGAACGAAGGAGGTGTATCTGAAATCCAGTTTCTAGTTATTATTTTCCTAGCCACTGCTAGGATAGACCATAACAAGGGAAGCTTAATCTTTTTAACACATTGAGGTACAGGTGTGTTGAATAATATAAGAGACTTAGAAATAATGAAATTATCTGTAAAAGAGCCTGCAAAATTCATTAATTGACTTCCAGTATTCTTTCAACTTCATACAGTCATAAAACATATGAGCCCAGTCAGCATTCATTTCTACATTACATCTCTTACATAGATTATCTTTATTATTAATTTTATTCATCATCAAAGGTGTATAAAAAGATCTATGTAAAAATTTCCATGTATAAAGTCTCCAGACAATGGAAGATGTAGTTCTATAAGCAGATTCCAATATATATTGTTTATCTTGTTGAGTTGGTGGGTCCCCATTAATAGAGGTGAAATAATTCCAGTATGAATCTACATTGTAAAAAGTTTCTTGTCTGATAATTTTATGTATATATGAAAGTTTACCTTTATCAGAAACTTTATGCTGTAAATTTATTATCAAGTAATCAATCAGTTTTGGAATAGATTCTTTAACTGTTATAGACATTAGATCTATTCTATCAATGAGATGTTGTCTAAAGATCTGAACCTCTAACCAGCAAGTTTCTCTTAGATCAAATTCTTGTTTTAAGAAATCTAGATTTTTAACTTTATTATCAGATATCAGCTGATACCAGTACTTTAGATTATTATCTATAGCTAAATGAGCTCCTTCAGAAGTAGATGACATAAGCATACCCTGAGTATAAATTATAGGGAATACAATAAAATTCCATTCATACTTAGGGTGCATGAATATAAAGTTACGATAACTAATAATAATATTTAATGGGTAACAGACCATATGTTTAGGTGTAATAGGTGAAGTACAAAATTCCTTTAGCAACCACAACATGGAGTTATTTATAATCATATTTTTATGTGTTAAGGAGATTTTCATGAAGTGCATACTAATTAGCTCCCAATAATCTTTCCATTTTGCAACATATGACCGATCTATTAATAAAGTAATAACTTTTATAATAGAAGAGATAATATATAAATTAAAGTCTGGAAAAGAAATACCCCTTGAGACCAGCTATTAGTATGTTTCTTTAATGCAATCCTAGGTCTATTAGGTGCCCATAAGAAATTTAACATTAGTGTATTCAGTTTCTTGATAGTTATTTTTGTAGGTGAAAGTATTATTGATTGTATTAAGTATAAAATCTTGGGGAATATTATCATTTTAATAATTGTAAGTCTCTCCTCCATAGTAAAAAACATATTATTCCAGGTATTAAAAAGATTTTGTATATTAAGAAAACAGGTATTATAGTTATTATATATAATAGATTTGATATCTTTAGATAGTATTATACCTAAAGCCTAAACTTTGACTGCAATGATTCCACAGTTGGTGAAGACGTCCTTCTCTGTGGTACAACTTATAAGTAAAGGTATGGCATTCAGATCCAAGTGAATTATAGTCCTGCTGTACTCAGTCCTCATTAGACCAATAACTGAGTACAGAGACATTTAGCATGCACTTGACTAGATACTTACAGTAGCTAAAGTGACCTCAGAAGTTCATCACAAAGAAAATACAGGATGTTAATAACATGTCCTATGCAGATAAGTTAAAAGCCCTATCTCTTTACTCTGTCTTCTACTGACTATTAAGGGATGACCTATGCTTGACCTACAAGGCACTCACACATCCAGCCCTGAAGGAGCTGCTACACATGCACAAATTAAGCAGCACTAGGGTCACCCGATCTAGGGATCTAAACCTAAACTTAGTCAGTGACTTAAACAAAACACACTGGAGAAACAGTTATGTGTCTCAGAGATCGCCCATTCTTTGGAACAGACGTCCTATTGACATTAAGCAGAAACCTTCCCTGACCCTCTTCAAGCACAGTTTGGATCAATGGGTGGGGAAATACACATTCAGACCTGTGGTAGTGCATATATCCTTTATGGACAGGGCAATCTGTAAGATACTCAAGGCATAGACACAAATCTATGCCATTTTATTGTCCCTATGGGCCATATATTGGGTAAAATCAGGTTATATTGGTTAGACTTTTAAGAGCTCTTAAACCATTAGCCTGGTAATCTCCTATGAACTTATGAACCTATGTGGGGAGTTTCGTCCTCATAGGGTTGTTGGAGGAAGGTTTGCCTCAATGAAAAAAACCTGTAGATTTTATTTTGGACATGTCTCTCAGATGCTGTACTTTCCATGTTGTCACTTGTGACTGAGCAGCATTTCATGAATATTGGTTAAATAACATCAGGCACACCTCTCAACCTGTTAGCTTAAGAAATCTGGACAAAGCCAAAAATAATGGGATGAAAAACTATTGCTCATATAAACTTAGAAAGTTTCAAAAATAACCTGTTTTGAGTTAGAATGCATTTTTCTGAAGGAAATGGATGTCAGAAAGTCAAATGTCTGTCAATATTTAGTGACTTTAGTCCCCAATGCTTTGCCAGAAAACTCCAAGTTTTATGAGCAACAAATCAAAAATATGAGGTGAAAAACTAAACAGCCGAGAGGTACAGCTTATCCATTCTGGTGTACGTCAAGTGCTTTTGTCATTGCGATTCATAATTTCTCTTTTAATGGAAGAGTAAATCTTAAAAGGGAAGCTTTTCTTCCCCAAGGCTTTTACTCAGGCCTTGAGCTTGTGCCTGCCACTGCCACACTTTTGTCACTTACCACAAATTAGTGGACCTGGGCTTAGGGTGAGGGAAGAAGCTGGTCTCCTAATGCAGCAATAGCTTTAGTGAGCTAAAAAATCTGATAATGTGCAACTGGCTTTCCGCACAGAATTAAAAACATCTGATATGTGTTTGGGCCTTAATATAAAAGAGAAGAGAACTTTATTTTGTAAGACATTAATGATATGATGTTCATACAGCTGTTACTGGTATCACTAGAAAGACACGGTAGAACAGCGGGTACATTTTTTACTTACTGATATTTGCGAGTTAGTGAATCACATGCAGTTTTGTCAGTAATGACTTATAGGTTCATTGGCTCTTACTAAGCTATATGATCAATGACATCATCAGGAAGCTCAGCCACATTACCCATTAGTGGAAGGAGAATAACACTGTCCCCTACTAAGTAGCTTTTCCTACATATCCCAGTTCAAAATTTTAGGTCATCCATCTAGCCAGCAAAGTAAATATTGTAGTGAAGAAACACAGTGAAAGTAATAAAACACACAAATTTAGTGGAGGTAAGCGCTTTCACATCTAATATGATTTAAACATTTGGTATCATTTGATCAGTCTCATACTTTTAGTTTTAAAGTTATAGAGTGTGTATATTTAGGACCTAGGTTAGGTGATTTAAGAAATATTACTGAGCTAAGGGAACTAAAATGGATTATTGAGCTTCAAGCAGATCGGTTCCCTGGCTTAAATGATAGAGCATCAATAAAACCTCATCTTAAAAATAGAGTTTTGAAATAGAAATGTATATATTTATGTATGTAGTTGTTTTTGGTTGTTTTTACAAGCTATTTGTAATATTTAACTTTTAATTAGGATTTGATTGAATGATTAGTTAATTATTTAATTGTAATTTAATTGTGTTTTAACTATATAAGCTGAGCTGTGATGAATTTCTTTTGGCCTGAAGAAGCATCATATTAGATGTGAAAGCACTTACCTACATTAAATTTGTGTGTATTATCACTTTTGCTGTGTTTCTTCACTACAATATTTACTTTGTTGATTTGACTTGTTGCTGTAGTTGAAGTTCATCCAAAGTGGCCTTCTTTTTATTGTTTTGGATATCCATCTAGTCAACCAAACTGCTTTTAAAAGCTGCTAAGGAAAAACTCTGCTTAGCAAATAAGGAAACATTATTCCAGAAATGGGGTATACATCAGGCTAGTTATCTGTCACCAAATCTGGTGTTGCTGATGTGATAGTATGCGTTGAGGTCTCTAAAGTGGGCGGTCGCTTTACCACCAGTTTTATTTAGGTGAAAAAGTATAAAGACAGCTGACATTCAAGAGTTATGATATTGAGTAGAAGGACAGGGTTTTAGTCTATCAGAATTGCTGTGTTTACTGAAACCTGAGATCTTTTCAGTGAGGAGGCAGTGAGGACTCTGAAAGCTGGTTTAGGTGATTAGTGAGGTATCTGCCAAAGGGGCATTATAGTTAATGATGGTCCCTAATTAATGTTTTATAGTTACATATGGAAACTTATTCTGAATGGTTTTATGACTGTGGTTACATACTTTGACGTGGTTACTTGATTTTATCAGTCAGTTTAAAAAAGTATTTTGCTCTTCAGCATCCCCTGTCTTTTCTTCAGTAGTGGGTAATCACTCAAATACCTTTCAACTGTCCAGATTTTTGCCTCATATTTCGATCTGTTTCTAATAAAATTTTGGTTTTCTGGCAAATCACTGGCAAATCATTGAGGACTGTAGTCAGAAAATAATGGCACACATTTGAGATTCAGACTTCACATCCTCAGAAAATCAACTTTATGTTTAAAAAGTGTCCCTATTTTTGGTCGTTTGCCATCCCATTATTTGTGACTTTGTCTAGATTTCTTGCTCAAAGAGGTTGAGAGGTATCGTCATTCATGACATGATTAGAGGAATAAGGAGTAAAAGTATTTATAAAAGAGCCTTTTTAGAGACAAAATTGGGTTTATGATGATACATCGAAGAAAAAAACCTCTGACTGCAAATACTGTAAAAGCATTTCACTAAAAGCCACTTTTGACAAACAATAAAACAAGCATTTTGTAGGCAAGCTTCCTTTCACTCCACCTTTTAGGGGTGACCTGCAAACCACTGTGACTTATACATATCAATCCTGTGGTCACACAGCATAAAGAAAAGTGCATAGTTAGCATTTGCTAAAAGTAGCTTTCAGCAAAATGCATTTGAGGTATTGTTAATTAGGCAAATTACAGTTGATTGCCTTTCTGGTATCCTTCAGAAGACACCATGATATATGCATAATTTTTGTTGCCTGCCTGTATGTTTAGTAAGCTTTATTAATATTTTCAGGATAATAGTTTTAAATAAACATCAATTCAGAAATGTTACAATCGCAAAAAATACATTAATAACATATTGTTAATATTACACAAAACTAAACATACGGTTAAATGATGTCTGTCCAATTAACTGAATGATTTTTTCCTTTTTTCAGTGTTCATTAACAATATACAAGAAATAATGTAATAAATATGCCAAGGCAAAGGAAAGGATAAGGAAATTAAATACAGAAAGGGGGGAATTTAATAAAGCCTACGCAGTCTTATTTACCATGCAGGCATTGTGGCACGCTGCTTACATGAAAGTAAGCAGATTTATGAGCCAGTAAACAGATCTGGACGACACACATGCACTCACCAACACAGAAGTATCCATGGCATGCAAATCACCTCATAAGCAGGTGAATTTCATGCAAATGAGGGAGGTAGAGTGATCCAGCAAGCAGATAGGCAGCCCTGAAGAGCCTGTGTTGGTGTCCGTAGTGTACATGGAAAAATTCCATCTTCAGGATGTTATACAGAGAACTGGGGCTGTGAAAATGTATGTAGATGGACAGAACTTGCTTAGCATACACAGACATGAGCATAACTATCTACCATGTGGCCAAATCTGTATGGGAAATAATTTAAAATCTATATATTTTTTAATGATGTGGGTGTGTTTGCGTGGCACGCAGCAGTGCACAAACATGCTTTTGTGAAAATAAAAAATAACAAAAGAGTGTAAAAAACAAATTCATTAGTATGTGACAGTAATGTTTTATAGGACCCTGTGTGGAGTATCTACAATAGTGGAATGGTGCTGTTGTTAACGAGACAGGGCCTGGAACCATGTAGTTTGCAGGTTGTGTGCACTGATCCCTATGCAAAAGAGGTGGGGCTACTGAATAGCACAAATAGGTATTTATGTCCACAGATCCCATCTGTGTAGGCACAGAACCATGTTGGAGTCCTGAGAAGAGGTAGCTGACATCAAGGGGGGAGGGGTGTGCCTGAGGACTTGTAAGCTCATTGGAGCTTGGCGGTGCCTGTTTCCATGGCACAGTGCTGTGCTGAGCAGGGAGGTGTGTACAGTTTCTGCTAAGCTTTGTTTACCTTCAGGGCACATGTTTCAGTGTGTTTCCACAGCACACCAATGTGCTCAGTATAACCTTTCATGGGGCTGTGTACAGTGACTGCTGAGCATTGCTTATCTTCACTGCACTTGTTTGAGAAGCGTGCCACAGTGCTGAGTGAAGAAGGCTGCCAAAACACAAAATTGGCTGAGGAAAGTCAATGATAAATTAATTACAGATTACCCCTGTTTCACTTAAACTAGGGCTATTAACAGTCCTTAATGATGTACTTAGCAGGTGGAATGCATCATAGGTAGCCAATCACACAGGCTGCATCTACAGTAGAGCACTATAAAGTTTGCATACACCCTACAATCTGATTTCACCCCCATACTCAGCACCAGTGGAGTACAGACTTGGGAGTTTTAACTGAAGGAATGCTGCAGGTCCACTATAAATGTATGTGCTAGATGCTGAGGTCAGTACTGCTGCTGATGACGATAGGCTTAGACTGAGAAGGACTAGAGTGTTCAAGCCCAGGGTAACCTTCCAGTAGCTACATGAGCTGGAAATTGTAGAGTACTACAGGGTGGACAGGGACATACTACAAGAACTCACTGAGCTCTGCTGTCCTCAGCTCAGACCCAGAGCCAACCGAAGGGAACCCATCCCAGTGGAAACAAAGGTATGTGTAGCACTTAGGGTACTAGCTACAGGTACTTTCCAAAGCTCAACTGGGGACATGATGGGGGTCTTGCAGGCATCAGCATCCAGGGTACTCCACCACTTCTTGGATGCTATGCTACCACATGTCAGTGAGCACATTTATTTTCCCCACATCCCTGAGGAGAGGGCCAGCAGTATACAACACTTCTACCATGTAGCACACTACCCTGAGGTACTGGGTGCCATAGATTGCACTTATGTACACATCAAGGCACCACTGGATGAGGAGGGTGGAATCTACATCAACTGCAAGGGGTATCACTCCAACAACTGCCAGGTCATGTGCAATGCCCAGGGCATTATCATGAATGTTTATGTTGGCAGCCCTGGTAGTTATCATGACTCCCATACCTGGCATGCATCACAGCTGTACCAGATGTTTGTCATTTACTGGGGGATGCTGGCTACGCACTGGAATAGTGGATGATGACACCCATCAGAAATGCACACCCACCCAATGAAGAACACCATAATGTGGTACAGGCACAAACTAGGAATCTCATAGACCATGTGTTTGGGCTGCTGAAGTCATGGTTCTGGTGCCTCAATATATCTGGTGGAACCCTGCAGTAATCTCCAACTGCATGTGCACAGATGATCACAGTATGTTCCATGCTACACAGTATGATCCTACGGAAACAGCTGCAGCAGGATCAGCAAAGGGAAGGGATACACAGCCCCACACCAGTGCCTAGGTTCCCACAGCCACACCCACAGGGGGACTCAGAGGAGGAACCCCTGAGGATGTCCCTGTAGACAGATGTAGGCATGTACAGTATGCCCTGGCCTTGGCCAAGAGAGAATGCATGGCATATGTACTGACAACCTAGGGCTCTAGGGACTGGCACCTTACTCCGACTCGCATACATAGTAAAAATTTTGCCAGCCAGCCCACAGAACATGTACCTAACCATGTATTGGCTATGTACTGCTTGTATCAGACAGAGTCAGCCCCAAACTATAGGTCTGTCAACTGCTGTATTTGCAAGGTAAGTCACTCACCTATACACCACTTGTAAGGGGTACTAGAATATGCTAGCATATGTATGGACCTGCTGCATGTAAGCAAGGAAATATAGTGGGCTACTGGGCTACTTGGAGAGATCTAACAGCCACTTGGGACAACAGGTACTCTGTCCAATAGTATGTTCCCCGTAATATTCACTAGGCCACATGGCTGGAAAATCCACCACATTATTCAAGGGAGATGGCAAACAGTGGGGTCATAGGATAGTTGCACAATGTCTATGACAGCAGATCATGGGCTGGTCCTCCCCCCACCCCATACAACTGCTGTAACAGTAAGTCTGCAATGGTATAATCAGCAGACCAGACAATTCCAGGGCTGTGACATAGACCCTGGCCACACGTATTTTCCACATAATGCAGGGGTGACAATGTATGTCTGTATGCTGTTAACAGTGTGAGGAATGACACCTCGTTGTCAGGTGGCTGTTGTGGCTCACTGGGCTAGGGACATTAGTATGGGTGATGGTGTTGATGGCTTGAATCTGGCAGTATCTACATCTTTTGCATGTGAGGTGTTCATATGGTGGTATTCCCACAGACTGTCATACCCCTCAGTCTGTTACTGCAAGAAAGCTGGACAAAGCCAGAGAGAATTGGGGGACAAAGGACCAAAACTACAGAAAGACATTACACATGCTCTGATTAACCTAGAAGGTGGCTAGTATAACAGCAGGTTGCAACAGGACAGATTAGCTGCAGGGTGCAAAGGCCGTCACTTAAATGTGTCAGTAGTTACAACAATTCAGTGACTGCAGTTTACAATATTTTACAGGAAAAAAAAATGTATGAGGAACAGACCAGACCGAAATGCTGGACATTCTGCAAAAGCATGTACAGTGAGAGGTATGCAGGCTGTCACTGTGTGTGGTCTTACATTATGTACCTCAGTCACATATTAAGTACAGCACACAGCCAGGGAATGCCTTGGACAATTTCAGGAAAGTGCTGTACTGCTGAAATAGGTGCAGCAGCCAATGTCTGCAGCATACAAAATCCTGGACTAGAGTACAGTTAGCTCTGGCCTGGAGTCACCTTGTAAGTACTAACTGACCCACTGAGCATGTTCCTACACTTAACTAACTTGAGCACAAGTCTGTTGCCTCTTCCTCACAAAGACCTGCTATGTGGAAATAATGTCTGTACATAGAGACAGCTACTTATACATGTCTGTCTGCCCTATCCCCCTCACACATGATTAGTGTATCTATCAGTATGTGGCACATATACATATGATAACAATATATATATATATATATATATATATATATATATATATATATATATATATATATATAAAGTACAATACACAGACTCTCCACATATATCAGCACAACACATTTACATAAAGTGCACACACAGCAACATTTAAGGAGATATATATATACACATATATAACATATAATGTGTGGAGATCTATGAATGTCTCCACATACTCTTTGAATGCTGGGGTTATCTACACTTACACATCACAACAGTTGTTCGATGGAACCAAACCAAGGCTGCAACAGTACATAATCCACTCACCCACAGACCCCTGTGTCTGCAGAATGTCACCCCATAGACAGACTAATGTATAATGTTTGCAATGCATGCCTTGGACAAGCCATATTGTCCCTGGCCACATGTCTGCCTATCTAACTGCAACCAGCCACATATGGTCATATTGCTAACTGTACACACATGGCAGGGATATTACCAGGTATCCCACTCCTAAGACATTAAATACAATAACAGTAACAAGCAGCATCCCTCTACAGGCTACACATGCTGTCTAACATAAGGCCACTTTGCATACTCCACAAGTACTGTGCTTGCATTCACATATGCACCAGACATAACCTGTGGCACATGTAATAAGTACTGCAAGCTATAGTGTATAGTATACCTGGATATGTAATGGTTCTAATCTCACATTAACCAACTTTGTGTGTGTAAGTATCTCCCCTTGCAGCACTAAGGACATGTCCATGTGGGCTATCCATGTGCAATGGTTATGCATTTTATGGCCCTGTGACTAGCTGCTGGCCTCTAAATTGCCCTCTTCTACAAGGCCTGCTGATGTCATCCACCTTAACTCATTACATCTGACTGATGCCTCTAGATATGTCTGCAGTTAACGTCAAAAGTTGCTTGTTCATATTCGCATCAATAAATAGTTTTTTAAGATTTCATCTTAAACCTTACACAATGGCAAACACGCTGCATTAATATTTGACCTTGGTCTAGTGCAGGTAAATACATATTAACGGTTGTTTTTATTGTCTTAATTTATATAGATATAATGTTCATGTTTTTCTAAATATCTCAGCAACCAAGTAGCATAGAGAACTCCTTAGCCTCATACGAAAGCCTTCATATAGATGAATAAAATGCTGCTGACAGTATGCTTGTAACATGAGTGGTTGCTGAGATATTGTAAGTTGTTTACAAAATCTTACAAATGTAATAGTTACTTGTTTACAGTGACTTATAAAATTCAGTTTAAGACCTAGAACCTAAGGAATACTACCATTATAAAAATAATTTGTGCTGAAGAGTTTGCCATTTTTACTTCTTTCATAACCCCTATGGTTTGAGAGATATGAACATTTGTTTGAAATGTGAGGACATAATCTGATTCTGTCAAAAGGCTTAGGCTCTGTGCATTGGAAGTTACAGAACAAACTTCCTGAGCTCCATTGGAGTGAACAAGTTAAGAGCGCTGGCAGAGAGTCTAATGTCCGATAAAATCCATGGCACATGTGATAAGTACTACGAGCTATATAGTGTTCTACTAGATAGGTAGGGGTTATAATCTCACATCAGTGTGTGTGTAAATATTTCCCTTTGTAGCACTACGAACATTCCTGTATGGGCTGTTTCTGTGTAATGGTTATGCATTTTATGGCCCTGTGACAAGTTGCTGTCCTCTAAATTGCCCTCCTCTACAAGGCCTGCTGAAGTCATCCACCTTAAGAGCACAGGCTGATAGTCTGACATCAAGTAAACTCTGTGGTACATACGATAAGTATTGTGAGCTATAGTGTGAAAGGCTAAATAGTTAGGGGTTCTAATCTCACGATAGTCAACTGTGTGTGTGTGTGTGTGTGTGTGTGTGTGTGTGTGTGTGTGTGTGTGCATGTATAAAAATATGCCCTTGCAGCATACAGACATGCCCTTACAAACTATCTTTTGCAATGATTATGCATTTTATGGCCCTGTAACTAGTTGCTGGCCCTAAATTGCCCTCCTCTACATAATCATAACTGATGTTTGCCACATGTCTGACCGGGACACAGGATATTTGTAGATGTGTCAACTCCATCACCACACATTGTAGATTTGTAAGTTCAGAAAATCCAGGTGACATGTATCAAAAGTAGCAGACCTTATTACAAAGTACGAATGCATGATTACAGTGACTGCACCCATTGTCCCTGATAAACTGTTCTACACATATGCACCTAGGGAGCCATGCATGTATACTACCGTACCTTACTGACATATTTCTGCTTTGCTGCCTTGCCATCCTGTGCCACTGTATTGATGCCATGTGTCCACAGTTTATCCCCAGACTCCTGCAACAGAAACATACACAGGTCCATGACTCACCTGTCATTCTGTAACACTACCACCAGTCCCACATCATGCAACAAAAAAACACATAGTGTGATGTGTTGTCATGACACATGCAGCATACAGTACCTGTTGTGGCCCATGATAAGTGGCATGGTAAAACAATACTGCACTACACAAGTACATGTCAAGTAACGTAGACACCCTATGCATCAAACACATAGTAACATTTCCCTGCATCAATGTCACGGATGGCAGGGATGTGGCACATGTATCATCACATGCACAGGGTGTGGTGTGGGGGTGCTGGAGGACTAGGATGTGCCAAACCACTGACAGCATGTGTGTGATTCAGGAAGGGGTGGGGGTTATATGGGCCATGGAGAGTTGCCATGTGTGTTTGTTGGTGACTTGCATGTGACAGTAGTGTTTGAGTATGTGCGTGTAGACAGCCAAGCCCAGTGCTAGCCCTACACGTGTGCATGTTAGACATCTATGGACCATATATGGTTGAGTGGACAGTTCACCATCTCTCATCATGAACACAGGAACTGTGTCTGCCAGGAGTAGCACTTGCACCATCATGCCCAAGGTCAGATGTGGTGCTAGCACTTTATGGTGACTGATGCCCAAGGCCAGATGTGGTGCTAGTACTTGATAGTGACTGCTGTCTGCTGGGGCTGTGCCCCCCACAGGACTACCCAGGACCATGTGCCTATGGCCTGCCACATCATGGTGTGGACAGCACACTTTCCTCTGTAGCATGGAGGTACTGCCACTACAGGAGTGTGACTGTGCATGGCCAAGTGGACACTCAGCAGATGGTGTTGCTGACCTATGTCCATGTGTTCTATGCCCAACTCCAACCAGATGTTCCAATGCAGATAAGACAAAGGGGGTGAGAGGAAAGTGGTGAAATGGGGGCAAGCAGGGGGGGAAACATAGTGAAAGGAAGTGCAGGAAGGGTGTAGGAAAGAACCATAGCTATCAGTTTCTTGTACAGCAACAGCTGTGCACTTTGTCAGAGTTTGTAGTTGAATTTGAACTCTCAAACCCAAGAAAGAGGGGTGAGGGCCACATAACTGCATTGTCAAGTGAATTGGACCAAATTACTTGTGAAATGAGATCTATGAATGGGACGATATATATATATATATATATATATATATATATATATATATATATATATATATATATATATTTTTTTTTTTGGGACAGGTGCCCATTTTTTTTTTATTAAGGTGAGAGTGGAATGTTGGGGAAGGGACATAGGTATATGTGGTGAGGTACGCTGGGTAGGAGAATATGCATTAGCAGACAGGGGTGGTGTGTGACACATGGGCTGGGTAAACACCTTGGATGAGGAGGGATCTGTGAAATCCAAGTTGCATGTGCCTCCAGATGGCAGCAATGTGACTCATGTCCCCACCCATGGGACTGTTGGTACTGCTCCTTCACTGCCACAAGGGTGGCTGTGCTGGAGGCAGGGCACCAAGGTGAGCCTGCCCCACCAGGTCACCCAGCATGCTCTCAATTTGTTGCAGGCAGTGTTCATAGCTCCAGTGAACAATCCTGTGCACCATGACCAGCAGTTGATCCTGGGTGACTGAAGCCCCTCTGCCACTGCTCCCAGGGGAGGCCAGGCCCTGTTCCCTGAGGCAGTTCCACCCAACACCACAGGTGGTGCAGGAACAGTGGAGGGAGCACCACCGGCCTGGATCACAGATGTGCCAGGACCCAGTGTCACTGTCAGTTGAGGCAAGGTCAGCAGATCACCAAGAACCGGCCCACCTTGATGTGCTGTGGTGATGGAGGTATAGCAATAAGTATAGGTTAGTTATGAACAAAACATTTTTAGTAATAACAGCATGCCAGAACATTGGAAAACAACAATTACATATTAGTGCATATTATGTGAAACACAACAATAAATGACAGAATAGTCAGTATGTTAACAGCATGCCAGTAACAGTTACAGCACAAGGCCAACAAAATAGGTAATTCAACAAGATATGTTAATATGCAACAATTATAATACATAACAATAATAAAACACATGACCCAAAATACAGTTAATGTAACAACATATGTTAATAGTAAACCATAACCAATGAATAACAATAATAAATAAATGAAGATAAGGGGTGAGAATGGAGAGAAAAACAGTCAATTAGTACTAGTATAGACTATTTACTTGACAACAGTGCTACTATCTACTCCACAGGTCTATATTTTCTTTATGTGCACAGTGGCTACAAGTCCCCTATTGCTGCTGTAGCATGTACATACCTCTCAAGCTATTTGCATGGGTCACTGTGGTTCAAGTAGTAACAACTGTGACTACGTAACTTCACAAAACACTTGCACATAAGGTGTGGTGATACTTTGCAATCTAGGTAATCATTTTGATGGTAATCCTGTGACAGATGGATTACGCACTACTAATTACATAATGTGAAAGCGTGACACTTGATGGACATGCATGTGTACAGTACAGAAACTAAACAACTGTCATGCCTTGCTTGGCAGGCATGGGAATGGAACCCACTAGCTGTGACTATAGGAGACATCAACATCGAATGTATGAATTGTCTGCAGCAATGTTTAACAGACACTCCAGGCATACAGCCATACCAGAATTACACATTTTATTTCTGACTGCACATAGCTATATTTTCACATTCTTGATAATGATTTTAACAGTCTGTGACATCTAAACACACAATTATCTGCTCAATAATATGGGCTACCTCACCCATTTACCTGTAGTTCATGTGGAGCGAGAATTTGTAAGCATTATGTGACTGATAGTGTAATATTTAGTGCTACATAACACTGGATTTGAACCCTGGTCTGTGTGTGGCAAAATGTATTACAGAGCATTTAACAAACTGAGCTACCAAGTCACTGCTGATTACTGACTGACTGATATTTGCCTATAACTCACCTGGAACCAAAATATGTCTTGGTAGTACGACTACAGTATTATACTAGACTGCAGCAATAGTAGAACACACATGCATGTATTGCAAGCATAACACAGATAGCAAGTAATCTATATATTTGCATAAACAATGCTGGTGTACACAATTTGTTGTTAGTGGTTTGAAATATATGTGAAGTCAACAAACAATATCAGCTAATGGAGTAGGCTACCTCACCCATATACCTTTATTACCTGATGTCTGTAGATGACAGAGCATTATGTGAACAATACTGGCCTAGAGACAGCCTTGAACAGTACTACATGAGTTAACCAATTCAATGTGCATCCCTTAGATTTGCATTTTACAGCTATTACAGTGTTATTTATTTATTTATTTATTACATTTGTTTACCGGGATGGTCCAACTGGGACAGTGCCCATTTTCAGTGGAGGCCTGGGGAGAAAAGCTCCAGCCTAAGCTTACATACAAAATCATCACATCAAGTAACAGAAATTATAGACATGAAAAACATGAGTGTTAACACATTTACAGGATAAAAGTTTAAAAACAAAAATATACACATAGTACCAAATAGAACAGGACTTTAAACACTTGCATATAGACAAATATATGGTTGAACTCATATATGTAGAGGAACATGACATTAGTTAGGAAATTAAGTAGGGAGAATCACTTAGGCAAAGTAGTGCATAGTTAGTAATACTTCCATGGTGAGAGTTGCAGCTAGGAATGTAACTACTTATAGAGAAATAGTGTTGTTAGAAGGGATATGTTAACAAAGTTAGTACGTACAGCCAAATTGTATAAGTAGTACTAAGTTAATAATTAACCTCGAGTTTTACATGTGCAAAGCCAAGATTCAAATAAGTGTCTTTTGAGAGATATTTTGAAATTATTACAATTGCTTATGGATCTAATACTATGTGGAAGGGTATTCCAATTTTTGTCAACAAAGTTAGAGTAGAGAATTGCCTGCTGTATTGAATACTTTGGTTACTTAGAGTAAGTATGTGTGGAGGCTGCTTAGCATTGCTCAGCTCAGTGCCACGTCGTGCAAACATGTTTTTTTAAAAAAAAAATAGAATAAAAATAACACAATAGAACAATGCAGGGAGTCCCTTACTCACCTGCTGACGTGGGTTAGCACTACACCACTTCCTACACTGATTCAATAACCATGCTCCTCATCTCTCCCTCGACAACACGCCATCATTAATATGCATGGAGCTCTGCCAAAGGGGAACTGTGTACACAGACACGGTACCATTTCGTGTATGCTCCACATGGTCCCTACATGGATTTTATATAATCCTGGGGAGTTTCTGTAATCTTTTGAAACAGTGTTAACAATCCAAAAACATTCTGATATAATAGAAAAAAATACTTAATCTTAGACAAAAAGTGCACTTCACCTTTTCTCCCATGAATGACAATGAGATTGCTATTAAGTTAGGAAAAAATTTAAAAAATGTATAGTACAAATTACCCCAAAAGTTAGTCAGAAGACTACATATTATACTCCTGTATATCATGACTGTTTTGCCTTTGCCCTAAACAGAGTCTCATTATGTTTAATATGTTGGCAAGTCCTATTTGCTTGTTCAGTTTCGGTGTTTTCAAGCCATAGTGCAATAGGAAATGGGAAATTAATGTGTATGGGGGTATGATTTATTTTTCTCATGTGCAATACTAACATGAGCAGCTCTTAGACATGCCGGTAATTTAAGTAGGAAAATATAGCAGAGAGAAAACAGGTGTGCGATAGGCAATGTACATGGTAGGGTATGTAGTGGGGAGTGTAAGTAGGAAAACATAGCAGAGTGAGAACAGGTGTGTGATAGAAAACATATATGGCAGTGTATGTGGTGGTGAGTTTAAGCAGGAAAACATAGCAGAGTGAAAACAGATGTGCAATAGGCAATGTACATGGCAGGGTATGCACTGGGGAGCATAAATAGGAAAACATAGCAGTGTGAGAACAGGTGTGAGATATGAAATGTATATGGCAGGGGGTCTATATTATAAACAAGAAAGCTGTAACCAGCAAATAC
Source organism: Protopterus annectens (assembly GCF_019279795.1). Taxonomy (NCBI): domain Eukaryota; kingdom Metazoa; phylum Chordata; order Ceratodontiformes; family Protopteridae; genus Protopterus; species Protopterus annectens. The sequence goes on from NC_056737.1 coordinate 225,405,295, forward strand.
ATGTACGTCGACACATAAAGGTCGATGTACAAAAACAGCGAAATACGTAATCGGCGAAAATGAAAATGGCGAACGTATTTTGTCAACCAACAGTGCCATGCAGGTAAGCTCAAACTAACTGAATAAAATTAAATTAACACACTTTTGCAGAGGGCAAGCCCCCCTGCACCTTCCATGTGGGGGGCTGTACCCCCTACACCCACCCTACTTAAATATACCAACTCAGAGACTGCACTACAGTGGGGAAAAGGATATATTTCCTCATCCCCACGATTGCCCTGCTGGCCAAGCAAATACGTTCAGCATTTTCATTTTCACCGATTACATATTTCGCTCTTTTTGTACATTGACCTTTATGTGTCGAGGTACATGTATTCGCTCTTTACAGCTTTCGTGTTTATAATATAGACCCTACGGCAGGGTATGTAGGGGAGCATAAGTAGGAAAACATAGCAGAATGAGAACAGGTGGGTGAAAGGAAATGCATATGGTAGGATATGCAGTGAAGAGTGTAAGCAGGAAGGCATAGCAGAGCGATAACAGATGTGCGATAGGAGATGTATATGGTAGGGTATGTATGGAAGAGCATAAATAAGACAACATAGCAGAGTGAGAATAGATGTGCAATAGGAAATGTATATGGCAGGGTATGTAGTGGACAGTGTAATAGTGGTGGAGAGAGTGGTGGGGGTATGCATTAAGGTCATGTAAGAAAGGGAGGACAGAATGGAGGAAAGAAGAAATAGTAAAGTGCTTCTAGTGTGTCGGAAAAAATAGGGATACAGAAGGTGGAGAGGTATTTGGGGGTTTGTCTTGACTTGCTTGAACCATGTTTGCTCACGTGTCTGTTCAAGTATGTCAGCTGAAGGTATTGTCTTCTTTTTGCCCGACTGATTAGCACTTACTCTAGCAATGAATTTAGGCTAAGTATACAATCGATCATTGGATGAGACATTAAACTAGGGTTCCATCAGCTTGAGGTGGTGGTAGCTCAAGTGTGATGTAAAAGATTCCAGAGCACCTAGCAAAAGGAGGAGGGAGAGTTCAATGATGCCCTGACCAGATTTCCCCTAGTAGTTTAACTACCACCTTGGGTCTCTCCTAAAAAGAGGCCACTAGCCTAGTAGGACTATTCCGATTATCAAAGGATGGATAAATAAATAATTACATAAATATGAATAACATGCCTCTGCAATCAACAGGTAGGTTACCAAGATCAATCATTCTTCTTATGATTTAAGAATGATCAATTTTTTTCCATGATAGAGGAACCCTGGAATGAGACTATATGAATAAGATGGGTGCAGGGGGACTGCCACAATCAAAACCACTTATTTTGAAGTTTCATGTATTTGAATGAAAGACTGTGTGCCTTGAGTATATATATTCAGTACTTATATATACTCAGAATAAAGGGTTGCATGCAAAAATGCAAGAAGTTTTATGTTTAGAGCTTGTGCATTTCAATGTAACACAGTAAATCATATTTGAAGTAGGAGCGTGGAAATTAGAAGAAGAGCTGTTGCAGATGATAGAGCAGAGAGGTGTTACAGGGGGGTAAGTCTAGGAAGGTGAAATGCTAGTTTGTGAAAGTTGTCGAACAATATCCTGCTAGAATATTTTACTCTGTTGTTCAATAGTATACAAACTTCATAAAGGAATGCCAATACAAAATTTGCAGTTGTGGTGAAACTCATTTGGTGCTAGTAACTGCAACAAGGTGTTTGTTATAACTGTAGATGGTTACAGAAGTAGAGAAGCAATGTTTTTTTGTGCTCAGCTTTGGGTTACTTTAGTTATAATACATATATATGTCTTGCCCTGTGCGTATTATTATTCCTTCATCATTCTAATTGGTAATTGCTATTTTTACCTTTCTGAGTGAATGGACAGCACAAGGATTGTGGTAGGGCTTTTTCTGAATTCAGAAAGTGTACACTTTATGATAACTTTTAGTAATATAGCCTTTTGATTTTAAGCCAAGGCTTTTCCCCCCAGAAGTGTGGTCGGTCCCCACAATAGAATACCGTTTGTCCTTTTCCTTCTGGTCAATTTTCCATTGAATTAAAACTACAGTGTCTTGGAACCAAGGCTTTTTAAATGTAGATCTTAGATATATGCCCCGGCATTAAAATGGTATCCTTTTGTTTTTCTTTTTTGTCAACCACAAGGTTCTATACAGGTTTTCATGATTCTTCCTTGTTCCTATGATTCTTTCCTTGTTCCATCAAGTAAAAAGAGTACACATTCTTGCTTTTGTGTACTTGGTATTACTTCCTAGACTTGGACAGTATTTTAGAAACATGCCAAGCACGAGTGGATTGCCTCCTGCAGGTACTGGTCATAGTGTGATGCAGCCCAAGGCATTTCCAGCTAATTAATAATCCTGCTCAAGCTAGGAATAGAACCTGTGATGAAAGAAGAGAACATGAAGTTGTGGCTAAGATCCTGATGAAAGAAACTGATGAACCAAGAGGAATCATGACGCACAGCATTTCCACATGCTCTAAGGTTGGAGAAACAGTATGTTACTTTAAAGGGGACACTACTATGATTAAATTGTTTTTTAACCATAAAAAGGATGGGAATTAGAGTTTAGTAGAGCAGGAAAAAGGACAGCAGGCTGACAATAATACACAAGGAAATAAGGAAGGTAAGCATGAGTGTGGGGAGAGGGACAGGACAGCTTTTTTTGTGGGACAGCTGCCCATTTTTTTAAGGGAAGCTGAGGAAATACATAAAGGAAGGTGAAGGTATGGTAAGAGGTTGAGAGGAAGTAGCAGGGGCAGATATACAGACATGTAACACAGACAAAGACTGACAGGAGAGGTGCTGACAAACTGAGGGTGGGTGAGGACAATGCATTCAGAGATACACTGACACGCAGCAATCATTTCCTCAATATTATGCTGTGAAACATCAAAAAGATCACCTCCTGCATAGTATCATCAGATAGATCCAAGCAGTGAAAGCATGCCTTCAGCAGGCCAAACAAGTTAAATAATGACCTCAGTTTGTGATAGGATATTGTTGAAGCCCATACATCTTAACCTCTTAACACAAGAAATCTGGGCATGGTCCAAAATAATGGGGGGACAAAGACCCAAAAATACGGACAGATTTTAAATATTGCCCTTATAAGCTTAGAAATGTACTAAAATAACAGGGTTGTATTAGCATGTATTTTCTAAAGGATGTGAAGTCTGAAACTCAAATGTATGTCATTATTTAGTAACTTCAATCCTCATTGATTTGCCAGAAAAAAAAACACATTTTATGAAGAACAGATCAGAAATGTGAGCCAAAAATCTGGATACTCTGTAAAAATCTGGACACTTGAGAAATTTGTTGAAGCCATTGTCTGCATCAGTCTGTGGGTCTCCGATGTGTGTCATCAACCAGCATCACCAATTAGATGCCCCTGACACAATGCATATTATACTCTATGCAACTGACAGTTGGCAGAGTGGTAACCTTTATGATTAAAATACCTTCTTCCCAGCTCACCAGGTGGGGCTTTTATTTCAATGTGGGTAGAGTGTATAGTCCCCAGTACCTCAGGGGATATGGGCTATCTCATAAAAAGTCTACATGGCATTGGCTCTCTTCTCTGTGGTATGAGGAAACCACATATGCTCTCCCACATGTAGTAGAATAACATTGAAGAACTGGTGTAATATCCTTGAGGCAGATACCTGGGATGACCCTCCTATGTCCCCTGTTGGTCACTGAAAGAGCCCTATAGCTAATGATCTCAATGTCATACAAATCTTGGTATCCACAGGGATAGGTACTCCATGGGTCCCATGGGCCTGCAAATGAGGGTGACATATCTTGACCAGCTCCTGCATGGTGACTATGTATATAGTAGTGATTCACAATTTCAGTGTTGTGAAGAGCATGGTATGTTAGGTGCTGGCAAAGAGCAAGGTGGTGCCAAGAGCAATGATGAGCAGCTTTGTGACAATTATCCCATGCATCATTCCACAGTTTGCCTCCTGTAAATCCAAGATTTTATTGTGGGTGATTGCTCTGGAGCTAGCACATACCATTGTGTAATCGGTATTTTTCTGAATTTCTCTGTCACATTGTTTATCCTCATTTGCAACTGTGGAGTCCTTCATTTATATTTGTGTTCCTTCAGCATTTATCTTATACCATAAAAGTGCTTGGATGCTTTAGCTGTAAAACAAAAGGGGTAGTCTACATTTGTGAGTGTAGTGGTTATTCCGCCTTTTATATAGGCATGACTACTAGGGCTCTTTATGATAGGATAAGAGAACATTTATATTGTATAAAAAAGAAAGACACAAAAAAAATCACCTTTTTAAACATGTATTAGAATGTAATAAATATAAAAAAGTTTAATTTTTCCATTTTAGAACAGGGGCTAATGGACCTCAGGGGTGGTAATTTTAAAAACTATTTAGAACAAAGGGAAGCCTTATGGCAATTAGTTAAAGGCTGATAGGGCAACTGGGATTAATGATATGGTGAATATAAAGTGCTTTTTAAAAAAAAAACAGAAGGGTGTATTTAAACAAACACTAATAATTGCTGTGTTTTTAAGAGCGTTTGTTTTCACAATACATATTTTTTTAAAAAAAGGTTATTTTTATTTGATTGAATTAAATTTCAGTGTGCTTTTAATAGGTTAAAGTTTTGTACTTTAATCTTTGATGTTTGCTTCAAGGCTCAGTTTCCAGTTCCTTTGTTGTTTTTGTGATTTTTTGGTACTGGATGGAATTGGTTGAGTTCAGTTATATAATGTTGCTCGTTACCATGTTATTATACCACCATTTGCATACAATGTTGGCTCTGTGGTTTGGCCTTCCCCATATGTACTCACTATGTCCCTGTGGCTAGTTCTTTTAGGACTTGGTGCCATTAACTGATCTAGTAAACCTCAATTGTAAGTTGAGAAGTGAAAAAACTACCAGCCTAGTAAATTTCATGTCTGGTGGTGGCTGTTCATAGTCACTATACGAGAATGGATGGATGGAAAACATGATTACTCAACTGACAAAATCATATAAAAACAACTATGCTAATTATCAAGTTGCCATTAATTCAGTATGTAAATCAAACTATTTCGTATTCTTTTCTTATACTTGTACAAGCTGGCTTTAGAAAATCAAGAATACTATCTAAAATGCATACTGAGAGGAAAGATTCTAGGCATATTTCCAGAACTTAAGTTCACAGCCTATAAATAACTACTTAACTAGGGATTTCCAGACTGAATTCATAAGTATAATTTATAGCAGCACAATTTAGAAGTATATTGCACTGTATAATACAAAACTGTACAGCAAACTAGAACTTGATAAACTCCCTAATTTCTGTAATAACTTCATCTGGTGGATTATCTGGAATGTTTAAATACTGTTGATACCTACTTATTTCCTTACAGAAGATATTCTTTATATAACTGCAATACAATATTTCATAACAAATTTTGATCAAAAGAAGTTTTCTCCTACGTCTTTTCTAGAAATGCCTGCATTAAAGGATACAGACTTGGTGGGAAGATGTCTAAAATTATGGAAGAATACAGATGAACAAGCCTCAGTAACTACCTTTTTTAAAACAAAATTAAGATTTCACTAACTTCTTAACCAGGTAAGCCCACTAGATACAATGTCCCTTTACAGGGATGACCCAAGAGCACTCAGTTATGCACTAAGCAAATGGAGCTGGAAGGAATCAAAGTGTGTACCCAAGGCTACATCTCAGAGCCTTAATCATCTGTGCTAAATGCTAGGTTCATACATGCTACATACGTTTTACTCTTATTTACCATTCTCCATCAGACTTGCAGTGATAGAAACTAATTAACGTTCTAGGTGGCAAATTTGGTTAACTCAATAATAAACACTTGACTTATTTAAGATACAGGGCAGTTAACCAAAAATAGACAAACCTCTGCCAGCTGCTGTAGGAGAGAATGGAAAGAAATATTATACACTAACTTCGACTGCAGTAAAAATACAGTTGACCGTTCTCATCATTCAAACTTTTTTCTCACTAACAAAGGGAAATCATTTACTAAAGCTTCTTTGAAAAAGAAAATAGAAGAGAGAACGCATTCTTTACAGTTAACCATTGATATCCAACACGTTTGTCACATTCCTGCTTAGAAATACAGATAATAACATTGTGAAAACACACACAGGCAGTATGGACCTCTCAGCAAAGCACTTCTGAGATAATACACATAAAATAAATGAACAGATGCTGTAATTTCTCTGTATAATTTTAGCTTAAATTAAAAGGCTGATAGAAGGAAAATAGTTTCACCAATGCTTACATACTTTTGACTTACATAATAGAAATATCATGGATTACGCCCAAGACTCTACATCAGCAACCTTAACATAAGTTTTCCTAAATCACAGGTAGCAGCTTACAAGGTTCTGCCCACAATAACACCCCCCCTCCACACACCTTTGCTCTTTCCGTCACCTTCACATAGTAAAGTGGCATGAAAAAAAATGGTCTTTTACTTTCTGATTTAAAATTAATTCTAGCCTTCACTCTTAGTATTTCCTGATAATCACTTTTGTAGATCTAATTTACCTATCTCCATGCAGTACAGCAGGCCTGTCTCATTTTTTCACTAAATTATCCTTTATAGCTTTATTTTCTTTTCTTTAGTTGTTTTATAGAGATGATATGATTCCAACAAACTAGGCAAATATTTCTTAGTATATGGGACATTGTTGTGTGAAATACCATAGAAATAATACAGTAACAGTTTTTAATAACTAACAAACATTTAAGTTCCATGCATATGTTCAATGTCTAAAGACATGGCTTACACATCATTCCTTAATAATTTTTATTTGATATCCTTTTTACATTTTTGTATGATAATTTTGGATTTAAATAAAGCATATGACATTGCAAAGCATTGAAAACAGTTTGAAATACAGAGAGAAACTTTTACATTTGTAAACAAACAAAAAAAACTTATCTAAGCAGATTTTAGAAATAAATGGCTGGACATATGCCATAAACTAGCACTCTGGACTTTGATGAATACAATGCATAGGTCTTTCTGTGGTCACTGACTAGCACAGAAAAAGAGAGAAAAATAGACAGACAGATAGATAGATAGATAGATAGATAGATAGATAGATAGATAGATAGATAGGTAAAATTGAGGGTTATTCCATGTCCGACTTCACTTTCTACCACAGTTAGCATGCTAAATGGACTGGGATTTTGGATAATGTGGATTCATATCCATTCTAAATCATTTACTTCTTTCTCACTTTTGCTTGTATGTGCACAAAAATATACAGCAATGATTGTTAACCTAGTTAATTAACTTGTTAATCTACTTTTATTTAGGCATTCTGACTTTAGACTTGTTGCTTGTCCCTTACACTATTTGTGGTCAGACATTGTTAAACAGCTGTAGTATTTATGAAATACGTGCAACAAAATGTTGTAAATGGTAGCTGACTAGCATAAATAATGTATCATTCTAAAATGCAGCTTTGTAGTTGCAAGCCAACATTGTTTTTTACTATGACAATCACCATGTCACTATTTAACTACATAAAAAGTAATATTTTTCTTACTGCTTGCATACAACTGCTTCAGGTAGCTCATTAAACCTCATTTCACTGACAGCCTCTCGGATGTGAAGTGAAAAAATTCCTCCAATATTAATGTCTCCTTTTCTACTGTACCCATCGATGTTAAAGCTTCTCAGCTGACATCCAGTGAGTTTTGTATTCACATAAGCTGGAACAGAAACCATTAAGAATAATATGGTGACTGACGCTGACATCTTTACATAATAAAAATGGAGAAAGATGAGCAAGAGGAATATAAAGAGGCGATATTAATTTAAAAAGGATTTCGGAACATACGATCTTCTGTAATGTATATTTCTGCCCTAAAAGTCTACACAGGTACCTCTGCTGTGCCAATTCCACTAAAGGAATGAGTATAATTTATTTTTATAAATTTGTCTTTTATCATAGGAACAGAGAAAGACAGAGACAAAGTTTTATATCTGTGAAATCCAAATAAATGATGTCCAAAGTATGCACAGCAAATGTCTGCATATCTACTGTTCCTGCACACCTTCTTTATAGAAATACACTGCTCTGCAAGCTTCTATGTGCCTTTCAAACACTTCTAAATTACCCATTTGGAACCTTCCATAATAAGTACCTCAAAACTGATTTCATTGCTATGTTTCCAAAAACAAAACAAAAGCAAGACTCGTGGGGATTTACAAATGATCACAAAGTCCATGAGGTGAGTCAATTAACTTTAGTTCTATCTGCACTTTAATTTACAGATACATTTTCTACAGCAGCATAATTTCTTTATGATTTTATTACAATTATGCAACGATAAGTGAGAAAAAAATGTCTAGTTATCATTCATCTGGTAAGTATAACATAAACTGATTGATTTCCATGTCTCTGAAGTTGAGATCATATGGATTTCCCTCAGGATAAGCTTTATGGGATGTGACATCTCGTCAGGCTTGCAAAATAGATCCGAGAGACAACTGTAATATATGGGACTGTTGATATTTATTCACACTGTAAGGTAAAGCCTATTTTATGTGCTGTATTGACTTCAGCTGTTATCCATAGCATACATAGCTCTCAACCTCTTGACACAAAAAATCTGGACAAAGCAAAAATAATGGAGGGACAAAGCTCCAAAAATAGGGACAAATTTTAAATATTGTTCTTATAAACTTAGAAAGTTGTTAGAATAAAATGTCTTGTGTTACCATGCAATTTCTGAAGGATATGGAGTCTGAAATTCAAATGTCCGTCATTATTTAATGAATGCAGTCCTCACTGTTGCCACAAAAATCCAGAAAACCACAAATTTTTATGAGGAACAGACCAAACATTTGAGTAAAAAAATCTGGACATTCTGCAAAAATCTGGACAGTTGAGAGGTATGATTAATACACTGAATTCCGGTATTCTTAAAGTGGAACACTGAAGTATCAGTCTTCCTGGCCACAATCAGGGCGATCCCTCTGCAGACATCCTACAATAGAATATTATATATGAAATATTGTAGGTGCCCCATCCTAGAGATTAGGATAAAGCATGAGAAAAGGAACACATATATAAATAACACATTTAATATTCATTCCTTATATTGTCTTCTCCTACTCCTGTTTCTCAGCTTTTCTCTTTGAAGATATTCACCATAGTAGGGATTGCCAGAACAAATGTATCATACTCAATAGTTCATATGAGTTCATAGATTGGTACTAGGCTAGCTAGCCTTGTGAGTCATTTTAAGCCTAGCAAATTTTCTTTTCAAAGGTGAGAATCAAAGTCTGTACCTTCTGTTTGTGAGGTAAGGACCTTAACTATTATACCAATCCCGACCTGAAAGATTCAAAACTTGTACCATTGACACAGGATGCTCATTAATAAGTCAGAGTGTTTGTCCTACGAGATAAATCCCAGAGCTATAGATTATATAATCCCAGATGTGACTTGAACTCACATTCCCTGGCTTAAGAGGTCAATGCCTTATCAGGCCACTGAGGCCAATTAAAATAAAAATAAAGACAATATCTCTCTGTCTTTGCCTTAAAACCTGCTATAGTTCCTATGTACCATCTAGTGAGTCACATTCCAGAAGCTGCTAGAGTACCTCTGATGTCACTCCTTTCTTAGTCTCTTTATTAGCCAATCAGTATGCTTCCCTAGCCTTGTCCAACTTTTCTATTTCCCACTTTTTCCTACAGTCCTTCTTTCTTTCTTTTGATGACTTCCTGGACCTCTGCATTCCACCAGCTCTCTTTATGTATCTTATTTCCATAATTGGCTCAACCACATATCTGTTCTGTAATCTTCACATATGCTGTTTTGAGGAACTGTCATTCTTAGTCAACTCTACATATTTCCTCTTCTTCTTAAGGCACTAAGCCCTGAATAATTCTTTGAACTGTTGTACTTTCTCTCCAGTCAACTTCTAAGTATTCAGAATGTGACCTTAGAGCCTTCTCTGACCACTGCTTGCAGCTGATTGTGACAAACAGTGGTTTATGTTGTAGGCAGACTGTTTCACTGGGGATGACTTTGTGATCTCTGCTTCTACCCTAGTGCCATTTCCTTACTATGAGGAAGTCAACTTGAGTTGCATGTCAGTCACTCATGTATGTGATCCTGTGACTGGCTCTCTGAATCATGTTTTGGCTACTATCAAGCCATTTGTCAGACAGAAGTCTAGAATCGATTTTCCATCTTTATTCCCATTGCCCCACCAATGTGGACCTAGGCAGACATCATATGTTGTTCTATCTGTCCTGATATGTGCATTCATGTCACTTATTATCAACAGCAATTCATTTTGTCCTACTTTATCAAGTTGGTCCTGGTCTGAATGCATTATTTTCCTTGCTATCACAGTCCTGCTGTGGAGCATAGGCTGAGATTATGGGTACTGCCCTAACATTAGGTTGGAGCCTGATTACCATGAGTCTGTTACTAATTTGGATAACATTCCTCACTGTCTTCTGAAGTCTGTCTCTCACCACAGTTCCCACACCATTTGTAGACTCTGGAACAATGTCAAGTTGCTGTGCTGCACTGCCCATCCTTCTTGTCTTTGGGATACATAGGACATCCAGCCTCTTCCTTACCATCATGTCATCCACTTCCAAGTGCTATCTTGTCAGTGAACTTACAGTGAGTGTAACAATTCTTAGTTCATGTTTGTAAGGTTGTTTGGTTTTACACCCAGCTTTCACTGAACAGAACTATCCCAGGTAACCCAGTCTGGGCAGTTGTATACCAGCCAGCCAGTAGGTTATTGACCCAGGGCTGCTGGACTTTATGGCAGGCACACACTGTCCAATAGGGGCACATGCACCTCTCCCACTGTTAACAAGGGTCTTTGGCATAGGTAAGAGTTGGCCAGGTCCTCAACCCACATATCACCAGCAAATACCCCTGCCTATTTGGCAACTATCTAAAGCCATAGTGGTTAACCCTGGCATAGCACTCCATCTGTGACCTGTGTTCTCCTATTTTGAGGATACTGCATGCTACAGCAGCTGCCCAAAGCAATTTGTCTATACAACTCTTCTTCCTATGGGGCACCATCTTGTGTGAGTTTGAGATGGAAACACTCAGCATGTTTTTCAGAGGTGGGAAGAACCCCATAGAGACAGAGGGAGAACATACAGTCTCCAAACAGGTTTTGGCCAGGGGTCAGGATTGAACCTTGTAACTTGTACATAGGAAGAGAAGACCTTAACCATTATGCCAACAGGAATGACTTAAAAGCAATCTCCCTAAGGTTTAAACTGTCCTAGTTTCCTTATATCAAGCTGGACTAACAGCTAACCCACCCAAGTGCAAGCTAGGCATGGCAGATGCTCAGCATTTAGACTATATAATCAAATAAGGGGTAATAAAGCCACTGGTAGAATATGCTGAAACAATACAGAACTGGCCCATACCAACCATTAAGTAGCCAGTAGAGGATTTTCTTGGATTCACAAGCTCTTATCAGAAACCTATTCCAAACTTTGTTGACATTGCATGCTCCTAGACTTACTTGAAGGAGAAAGGACCTTTGAGAATTAAATAGGCAGCTAAAGGAGAAATCTTCAGACTTCTAAGGATTATGTTGTATTAGAAACCTATGCTGATAGCTCCTGACTATACCAAACAGTTCCTAGTGTACACCAATGTCTCTGAAGTGGGCATTGGTGCTGTACTGCCTCAGATGGTAGGAGGAGAAACATCCTATGTTATCATCATCACCATCAGCCCTCTTTTTCCTGTTTTCCTACATGGGGTCAGGGTGTCATGTTAACTGTTGCCATCTCTCTTGATTCAATGTCACAATCATAGGCACTGGAAGCTGTTGAAGACTGGGGGGGGGGGTGAGAGGGGCACTTGATCTAAATAGAGAATTTTTTATAACTATTTACTACTACAACATAGGTTCACTGAGAGGACATTTTAAGCTTAGCCAATTCCCTTTTGGTGCTTGAATTAATATTTTCTGATTGGTTTTAACTATCCCATGGCTGATAATTGCATATTAGCCCTAGTGAGAATAACTGTGATCATACCATAGATAATTTGAGGGGACGCATGTAAGGGATGCAGCATTTAGGAACTGCCTCTATCCATTAGTGGCATGAGGGGCAATCCTTGAGTACACTTTCTATTACCCATCCTTATATCCAAGTTGCATTTGAACATGGACAGATGAGCTTTGTTTTATTTTTATGGATAGTCTGTTCTGTAACAGTGGTAGCCTCTGTGAAATATATCCATCTCTCCACAACATTCTGCTTAGATACCTGGACTGAGTATTTCTGAATGTCATCTGACTTGCTGATGTTCAGTAGGTCCATCTGTATTAGGTCGGAGGATGCCTTTTATGCCAGACATGTCACCTTTAAGCTCTCTGTAGGATACTGAGTATAGTAATAAATCTTTGAGGTGGTCCATGCAAGACACATTGATTATGACTTGTATTCATTTAGTAAGTTATCTCTGAAGGTATTCCATGTGTTGCATGGGGCTGGACAGATACATGCCAAAGTGGGCATTATACAAAATGATTGACCTACTGAGAGATTTGTAAATGGGGACAATAACATCTCTAGATCTAGTCACAATCCATTTGTTTATAAGCAATATAGAAGGGCTTTCTTATGACTTTGGGCACATGTTGGTCAAAAGTTAGGTCACTGTACACACAAGTTCCCAAATGCCAAATAATTGGGTCAGTTCTCAGAGGGCATTGTCATGATTTTGACACCAGCTATTCTTTGGGATAAACCTTCCTACATGATGGTTAAGTCATTTGGGGATTCAGTAACTGCTCCTACCTTGCAGTCATCTCAAACTTAGCCAACCAAAGCACTTTGATATTCCCTTTTACTTTTGAGATGTATATGCTAAACAGAAAAAGTCTCAGCACCGAACCCTGGGGGACTCCATTGGTGACTGGTCTCTTCCCCTATTTAGATTTCCTGCATCCTGTGAGCAAGTTGTCAATCCAGCTACTGATGCAAGTGTTTGCTCCTACATTATTCATCTTTTGTACCACACCTGAGTAGGGGATTGTGTTAAAAGGCTTGGTCATGTCATGGTAATGTGGTGTGAGCTGTTTTATTTCATCCATTGCTTTGGTAACTAGAGTAAAGCTTAAAATTTGACCATGATTTTAAGCCTTTCACACTTTCCTCTGGGCTGTTTTCAAACACATTTTAGGGCTATGCATACATATATGCATTCTTTGATTCACCTTCCTGATTACATTAAATTATATTCCTTGTATAATACAGCACCAGTTGTTAGAATGTGTTTTAAATATGTAGTTTTGAACAGTCTTCTAGTAAGCAACGAAACAAAGTATATGAACCAATAATGACAAAACTACCCATTTCAGAAAATTTCAACCATAAAAGGCCACTAAAACTTTTGTCATTGCTATCCACCAATATCAGTAAATATGCAAAATGACTGTAGAAGTAAGACATCTAGATAATTCCACATTAAAGGGATCTCTAACTTATGAAGAGGTTGCTTCTAGGAAACAACTTTATATTTCATTATTTCATCTACAAATAAAGTGTCTGTTGCCCTTGAAGAATACATTGCCTATGTTACACTAAAAAATGATAAGCTAGTAATATTGCAATAGGGAATGGATGGCAAACTGATAACAGGTTCAAAGTTACTAGGTAACTCCTCCAAAGGAGGACATTCACATGACTGCAGCACCCACTCCCTTTAAAGTACAACACAGTACAGTATCAGCGATCCATCTGCATACTGTGGGAGTAGAACCCATAGCCTTCTGCATCAAAAATAAGGCTACTACCTGTTGTGCTACTAACAATACAAACAGATTCAGAATAAGCAGCATTAAACCTCTCTTCCCCTGAAGCTCTGAGCTCATTGTAATTTTTTTTATTTATTTAACATTTGCTTACCAGGAAAGTCCAACTTGGAACAAAGCCAATTTTCAGCAGAAGCCCTGGGAGAAATGCTCCAGACACATGCCTTTGTAATGTGGGAGGAAACCAGAGCACCCAGAGGAAACCCACACAAATGCAGGGAGGACTCTGCACAGAAGCCACTCCAGCTGAGAATCAAACCAGAGTACCTCTTGCTGTGAGGCAAAAATACTACCACTGCACTATCCACTTGACACAACTAAATCTCTCAATTTCACAGCAGAAGAAATCTGGAAAAAGCCAAAATTTATTTGGAGGGGGGCAAATGCCCAAAACCAGGGACACATTTTAAATATTTCTTGTATAATATTAGAAAGTTGCTAAAATAGTGTTTTTTGTTACCATGTGCTTCAAAAAAGATAGGAAGACTGAAACTTAAAGGGCTACCATTATTTAATGAATTCTGTTCTCACTGATTTGCCAGAAAACCACACATTTTAAGAGGAACAGACCAAAAGTATGAGCCAAATATTCTGTGAACATCTAGACAGTTGAGAGCTATGGACTCAACTCCCTGAATCACAAGTGGTAGGGTGGGTAGAGTGAGCAGGCTGTTGTACCTAAGGTACAGGGTTTGAGCCTGAGTAATTACTGAACTACTGCATAAAACAGTCTTTTAAATTAAAAAATAATCAAGAATATTCAGTCTTCCGAAAGGGAGCAGCGCAGTAAAAAAAAATATCACATGTCAAGCTGATGGGGGGTGCAATGTTGTACTAATAGAATGGTATTACTTTGTTGATTAATGACATAAGTGTGTGGAAAATACTAAATAAAAATCCAATAAAGAAAAATAATAAAAGATAGGGCAAAGACATTCTTTGATTTCTGTGACAAATGACAATATTCAGAATTTTTATGTGTCAGAACCTGGGATGTAATATTTTATTCAAACCCCAAAGTTCATAAAAATTGGTTGCTCCCTCTTATAATAGCAGAAGCCCCCCTCCAAAAAAAAGAATAATTTCAATTTTAAAATACCAAGAAAGTGTACCTATCTCTGTAATTTTATGCTGAACCGGATACTTCTGTTATAATTTATTGTGCACAAACATTGAAAAAGCTAAGCCAATGATGGTGGCTTCACATGTAAAACTGGACTGGCTATGTAATCCTAAGAATATCCTAGTGTCACTATTCCATTATCATTGTTTCTATGTTCCACAGGGGATACAGTATTTAGGGAGGGCCAGAACTTTTAAGTTTGTCTACTTAAAGATATAAATGTCTATGAATCTTATGGTCCCTGCGAATGCAGGCCTAATATTATCCTGTGTTTCTATTTCCAAAATATAAATTCAGAAAACTGCAAATCAAAAACCATAAATGAAAAACAGAATTTTTTAGGGGGCAAGCCCTCCTCCACCCCTCATGTTAGAGGCTTGGTACACCATAGTGTAGAGAAAGGCTAATCCCCTGCAAATCTGCACTGCTGCAGTAAAATGTTCTGTGATGTTAGATATTTGAAAGGAGAATACCAACCAAATAAACATTAACAGTGTATGTATGCCTTCCATTATCAGAACACACTGTTCCCTACCCAACCTGCACTACTCTCTCTTTTTTTTTTTACTCCTTTAGAGAGTTAGTACTTTTTTAATTAAAGCACCGACTTACACTACAGTTCGCTAATAGCAATTTATTGTGTGGTAACTTCTGAAAGCAGGCTGTCTGCTGCATCTATCTATTGTATGCGATCTGACCCATTTTTTTTTCTTGTCTGCAGAAACAGTTTGAATGCAATTACATTTCAAACTCTACTGTTTCTGCCAGAATTATATCGTTCACACACAGTTTGAGCATTTCAGGGTACCGATTATTCTGGGCTTTATCAAGGCTTGAGCCCTTTGAAGAATCAAAATGTATTCCTTTCACTGCCATAGACCAACAGCCTAATTAAAGGTAGCCCACAACTTTAATACATTCCTATAAAATGGCAAGTTTGTTCTATACAAGATAGTTACATGGTTGCATTGCATTTTCACCCTACCAAACTTTCCTGTGCTGCTGTTCAGGTTACTTTTTCACTTCTCATCTGCATTGCAGCTTTTGAGTCTGAAACATTTCTTAACTTTCTCCTTTACCTTAGTTGTCTTATTAGGCCATTCCTAATGTATAAAAAGAACTCCCTTACCTAGCAGACTTCTATTTAACTGCTCATGTAATCAGAAAACCAGAAATATCCAGTCTGTATTTTATAATAGCTCTTTAAATGTTATCTAGATATGAGTCAGTACAAGTACATATTAGGGGCACCAACTCTGTCATTACTAAAGCATCTCTTATTAACAGTTTCTCATTATCATATATAAATGTCTGATACACCATCTCTTTACAATAATTATCTAGTGCATCCCCTTTCCTATAACTTAAGAAGCAACGTAACCTATGCCTTTCTACTTAATGATTTAGTTTATGCCTCATCATGCCTTACCATTTTAGGACGAATATTATATTGTCACTAGGAACCCATTGCTTTTTTGAATAATTAACAGCACATCATCACCCATCAAGACCTATTCCAGGGATGGAGGCTAAAAAAATCACCCAGGGCACTGGGCACTTCTAACAGTAAAAATAACTTCTGACTTCCAATTTTTTAAAAGGGCAAAATAGATACACCAGCCCTAAAGCAAAGTAAATTCCCTATAATCTCACCTGTATACAAATCCATCTGTTTGTACATCCAGATAAACCTCTGGTTGCCAATACCCTGCAATGTCTAGGGAAAGCTCCCACAATCTCATGTTTACTACCCCGAGAACCAGACCATTTACAGCAGCTCGCAAACTTCATAAATCTTAATACTAAAAGGACTTATTCTATGTATAGATCTCATACTATTAATAATGGAGGACATTGAATAACCCATCCACTTATGATTATGAGTCACAGCTGACATATAGTAACCCCCCATAACTGCCTCCACGCATGAGGCTTACTAGGAAAATTGGTGGGACAGAGATAGATTGCAAAGCCCTTCTTCTATATCAAACATTTATGCATGCACACACACCTCTGGACAAGTCAATGGTCTAACTACTGCATGTCTTTGGAAATGGGGAGGAAACTTGGGCACCCACAGAAACTCATGTAAATGCAAGCAGGGCATGCAGATTCTACACAGAAGGCACCCCAGGTGGGAACTGAACTGGAGAACCTCTTGCTGTTAGGTGACAATGCTGCCCAGTTCACCACTGTGTCTCTCACCTTGAGTAATACCCTGATCAAATGTTAAATTGCTCTAAGCCAGAATGTGTGACAATAACTTAATGCTAATATTGAGAATAAATGCATACAATTAGATCACTAAATCAAAGAACTACACTGTGACATTTTAGGCATATCTGAGCAATGTCTAAAACCCAAATGATAAATTGCTTCACAAACTATTGAGTTACCAGGCTCCTTGCAATTTAAGGCCAGGTTCTTGACTTCACAATAATAAGATGTTACTTACCAGATACATTGCAGCCACTATAGTTTTCTTCTTCTCATCCATCACTGACCTAGTGTCCAACTGGCATTTTTGCTCAAGAATAATTGATGGGCATCTTAAGCAACCACTGTGATGTGCACCCCCCACATCATCATAGAAGTCAGAAACTAAAGATTTGGAACATTCTTCTAATAACAATGTGTAACATCCCTACTTAACAGCATTATAAATCCCACCTCGCTAACAACAGCACAGTAAATACAATATGTGAATTGTAAAAGATTCGTTAAAGAAAAGTTGCAGTCTAATTATAGGATTCACACATTTTGAAGACAGGTTGAGAACTACACTACTCTTAAGAAAAAGTAATAACTACAGTTGTCTAACAATATTTTGCCTTTCATGAGCCAAGTATATGATATAATTAAAAAACATGGACTTAAGTAAACATCTTTTGGTAAATTGTTTACTACTACTAACTTTTCAATATTGTAAATTTAAAACAAAATAAAGATTTAATGGCACAGCCTGCCTATCATAAACAAATAGATAAACGCATAAATAAATAAATACATTGGGCTGCAATAGCTCTCAGTGATTACTGACCTTTGACAGATACAGACTTTTGTAATGTCACACTACACACCTCTGGTGACCCAATCATCTTAATCAGAGTTGCACATAATGTCAGAGTAGATTGAAGAATTCAAACAGCAACAACTTTAATAACTCACAAAATGGCAGCCAAACAGAAAGGCAGTTAAAGCTTTATCTCCATTTTTTCAACTGTACAACTAAACCACATGATTCAGTGCATTATGGGATTGGGGAGTCCATAAAGAAACAGAGCTGTATTACATTACCACAGATAAAATACACTTTTTATCACCCCCCCCCGTCCAGTTGAGAGAGAGATATTTAACTGTCTTGAATGCAATGCAATTACTCGGCAATGCGTGGAAAGAGCACTTGCAGATGAATGCTCCTTATCCAAAATTAAATGAATAAAGTGTGATAGCAAATGGATAAGAGCGAAGCTGGACAGCAAACAAATATAATTCAAAGCCAACACAGAGCACTTCCAGATAAATTCAGATAATCCAAATATTCCAAGTAATCCATATACAACCACCAAGTCCTGTAGTATGTATAAATCTTTATTCCAACGGACAAGCGCTTTCGCTAAGTATAGCTTCTTCAGGTCAATTCAACAATAATAAAATCAAATCTCATAATATATAGGTGAGTCAATTAAATTGCAACAACATCAATTACACATTTAAAAGAGAAATGTAGTAGTAATAAAGACATATAAAATATTATCTCAAACTAAAACCTCTAAAAGACATGGAATGGATGCACGTGTATGCAGGCATATAAATAACAAATATATATATATATATATATATATATATATATTTATTAAAGCAATGTACAGGTATGTGCAAAACATACAAGTGTAAAAACTAGTCTATTGTGTTATTCCTGGTTACTGAGATATAATGTGGAGCATCTATTTAATGTGTCTACGTCTCCTAAGCCTAGGTTTAATGGATGCTCTTTCATTCAGGCCTGACCCATGGTCAGCCCTCAATCTAACAATCCAATCACTCTCCCTGCTTTCAGTGTGATTTCTCAAATCACCTCCTCTCTTATTCGGGATGACAACCTCTAGGGCTCTAAACAGAAACATATGTGTGTGGTCATTAATGCTAACATGCTTGGCTAAGGCATTGTGGGCCGATCCTTTCCTAATATGGTACGCATGTTCTCTTATTCTGTCCCTAAATTTACGGTTCGTCTTTCCCACATAAAAACTAGTGCATGCCTGACATACTGCAAGATATATCACATTGCTGGTCATACAGTCAACAGTAGCAGTAATCTCAAAAATCCGTTGTGTGTCAGGATGTACAAATTCAGTGGAATTATCAATATATGAACAGAAATTACAATGCCCACAAGATACAGTATACTGTCTAGTTGTTGTAACTTCTTTACTCTGTCTCGGATAACATAATATCCTCTTAAGATTTTTTCTGTTCCTATATTGATACTTGGGGGTATCACCAACAATACCCCTTATGGCATTGTCAATCTGGAAAACTTCCCAGAATTTACCAATTATTTCTCTAATCTCAAGGTGATCAGATGTAAAGGTAGTAGTAAATTTCACAACTGGTGTAGTGGTGGGTGTATTTATACCAATAGTGTCTTTAACCTCATTGGGTCCAAAATAGGGTGCTGCTACTGTATGTCTTAGATCATGTATGTTCTGTAAACTGTCATCAATCTCAGTATTATCATACCCTCTATCTAACAGTCTCCCTTTTAAATTCACCAATTCTGTATTAAATCCCTCTTCAGTCGGATTCAATCTAGAGGCCCTGATGGCTTGTCCTTTAATGATGTTCTTAAAAACAAAAGAGGGATGCATGCTTGATCTCAATAGTAGAGAGTTGCTGTAGCATGTCTTCCTGAAGACACCAGTATTAATCAAGCCATTCGGTAGTTTCTCTATATACAGGTCCAGAAACTCAATCTTGTCCAATGAGAAATTCATAGTGAATGTGAGGTAGTTAGTTAATTTCTTCAAGTCATTCAAGAATAGTGCCAGTTGTTCCACAGTACCATTCCATAGAACAAATACATCATCCACAAAATGCCGAAACAGTATTGCATGTTGTTTAAAGTTTTCTAAATTGAATAGAACCTTCTCTTAGCGCAAGGTGTTCCCATGGCTACGCCATCAACCTGCCTATAAAAGGCCTCATCAAACATGAAAATGTTATTCTCCAATATTAGTTCTAAAAAATGAGCTAATAGATCTATTTTCACTTTACTGTAATCACTATGTATCTGTAAATAATCAGATATATAGGTGAGACCAAGTTGGTTAGGGATAACAGTGAATAGAGACTGTATATCAAATGTGACAAAGATATAATCACCCACTGACTCATGACTCTTAATGCATTCATAGAAATCCAATAAAAACTGTTTCGAGTCTCTTAATACATATATATTTTCATTCAAAATGGGTCTCAAATTCTTTTCTATATATACCGAAAGGTGCTCAGTGACCCATCCACGACCAGAGACAATAGGTCTCATTGGTGGATTCATGGCATCTTTAGTAGGATCCCTGTAGGATCTATAGCCATGATCAATAATGATTCCAATGATGTAATACATCTAGTGCATCCCAGTATGCATACTGGAACTAATCTTTATCCTGAGGTACAGATAGTCAAAAATAAGCCTGTTGCCAGTAATAATAAGGATAAATGTCTAGGAGCCATAACTAGACCAAAAGTGCAGTGCAATCAGACGAACTTACACCCTGAGGCACCCCTAAATGTTTCTTTTCCCCTTCCTGTTCGTTTAGAGAAGGGTCCCAGGCATACACGCTCTATGAGTCGTGGACGACAGAAAAGGAAGCTTTCAGAGGAACTTCCACAGGACCAAACCTTAAAGAAGATGTGGAACAAAGACAGACGTTGATTCATAACTTGTCTGATAGAATATTGACTGAAGATAATGTTTCATTATTGAGTAAAGGGATGAATTTCATACCTAAATGTACCATTAATATTACTGAAACTATGGTGGATTTGAAATTGTTCTGCAGAAGTGTCATGCTCAAGTTATTATATAAGGGGTCTGGACCTAATGAACAAACGAAAGGCGGATTTATTTTTAAAAATCTCAGTGAATATGTTCCTGTTAATCATCTATTAATAGAGACCTTTCAGCATCTCACGGAAGAAGAACTTTATAAATATTATGATGGCAATACACATAGGAAGTTTTATAGGAGAGACAACCTTACATGTAATGAAAGAATTAGTCTCAGGAAATTGCAGGATGACAACTCCATTGTTGTTAGGCCTGCAGATAAGGGAGGACATGTGGTGGTAATGAACACCTTACATTATTATAATTTGATGAATGATAAGTTGAGTGACAGCTTCTATCAAACTGTCACATCTGAGGTGACCAAGGATACTATAAGGTCGATAAAGGACACATTATTGGATATTCATTTGAGTGGACTAATAGATAGAGACCTATATGAATACCTTACTATTAAGGAACCTATGACGCCAGTTATCCATGGTCTTCCAAAAATTCATAAAGATGCCATGAATCCACCAATGAGACCTATTGTCTCTGGTCGTGGATGGGTCACTGAGCACCTTTCGGTATATATAGAAAAGAATTTGAGACCCATTTTGAATGAAAATATATATGTATTAAGAGACTCAAAACAGTTTTTATTGGATTTCTATGAATGCATTAAGAGTCATGAGTCAGTGGGTGATTATATCTTTGTCATATTTGATATACAGTCTCTATTCACTGTTATCCCTAACCAACTTGGTCTCACCTATATATCTGATTATTTACAGATACATAGTGATTACAGTAAAGTGAAAATAGATCTATTAGCTCATTTTTTAGAACTAATATTGGAGAATAACATTTTCATGTTTGATGAGGCCCTTTATAGGCAGGTTGATGGCGTAGCCATGGGAACACCTTGCGCTAATAGCTACGCAAATATGTTCCTAGCCTGCTGGGAAGAGAAGGTTCTATTCAATTTAGAAACCTTTAAACAACATGTAATACTGTTTCGGCGTTTTGTGGATGATGTATTTGTTCTATGGAATGGTACTGTGGAACAACTGGCACTATTCTTGAATGACTTGAATAAATTAACTAACTACCTCACATTCACTATGAATTTCTTATTAGACAAGATTGAGTTTCTGGACCTGTATATAGAGAAACTACCGAATGGCTTGATTAATACTGGTGTCTTCAGGAAGACATGCTACAGCAACTCTCTACTACTGAGATCAAGCATGCATCCCTCTTTTGTTTTTAAGAACATCATTAAAGGCCAAGCCATCAGGGCCTCTAGATTGAATCCGACTGAAGAGGGCTTTAATACAGAATTGGTGAATTTAAAAGGGAGACTGTTAGATAGAGGGTATGATAATACTGAGATTGATGACAGTTTACAGAACATACATGATCTAAGACATACAGTAGCAGCACCCTATTTTGGACCCAATGAGGTTAAAGACACTATTGGTATAAATACACCCACCACTACACCAGTTGTGAAATTTACCACTACCTTTACATCTGATCACCTTGAGATTAGAGAAATAATTGGTAAATTCTGGGAAGTTTTCCAGATTGACAATGCCATAAGGGGTATTGTTGGTGATACCCCCAAGTTTCAATATAGGAACAGAAAACATTTTAAGAGGATATTATGTTATCCGAGACAGAGTAAAGAAGTTACAACAACTAGACAGTATACTGTATCTTGTGGGCATTGTAATTTCTGTTCATATATTGATAATTCCACTGAATTTGTACATCCTGACACACGACGGATTTTTGAGATTACTGCTACTGCTGACTGTATGACCAGCAATGTGATATATCTTGCAGTATGTCAGGCATGCACTAGTTTTTATGTGGGAAAGACGATCCGTAAATTTAGGGACAGAATAAGAGAACATGCGTACCATATTAGGAAAGGATCGGCCCACAATGCCTTAGCCAAGCATGTTAGCATTAATGACCACACACATACGTTTCTGTTTAGAGCCCTAGAGGTTGTCATCCCAAATAAGAGAGGAGGTGATTTAAGAAATCACACTGAAAGCAGGGAGAGTGTTTGGATTGTTAGATTGAGGGCTGACCATGGGTCAGGCCTGAATGACAGAGCATCCATTAAACCTAGGCTTAGGAGACGTAGACACATTAAATAGATGCTCCACATTATATCTCAGTAACCAGGAATAACACAATAGACTAGTTTTTACACTTGTATGTTTTGCACATACCTGTACATTGCTTTAATAAATATATATATTTCTATATATATATATATATATATATATATATATATATATATATATATATATATATATATATATTTGTTATTTATATGTCTGCATACACGTGCATCCATTCCATGTCTTTTAGAGGTTTTAGTTTGAGATAATATTTTATATGTCTTTATTACTACTACATTTCTCTTTTAAATGTGTAATTGATGTTGTTGCAATTTAATTGACTCACCTATATATTATGAGATTTGATTTTATTATTGTTGAATTGACCTGAAGAAGCTATACTTAGCGAAAGCGCTTGTCCGTTGGAATAAAGATTTATACATACTACAGGACTTGGTGGTTGTATATGGATTACTTGGAATATTTGGATTATCTGAATTTATCTGGAAGTGCTCTGTGTTGGCTTTGAATTATATTTGTTTGCTGTCCAGCTTCGCTCTTATCCATTTGCTATCACGCAATTACTCGGCAAACAGATTTTAAACCCTTCTGCATACCTTTGACAGTCACAACTGAGGGTATTAAAGCAATTTTCAACAGTAATATGTAATTATATTCACATGCAAGAAAAATATATAAGTCATTTACCTGCACATTAGATATGATTGCACCATACCTCTAAGCCTTCCCACCTTCAAAATCATAACAGCGACTATCAAAAATCATAGCACTTAAATTTTAACCAGTAGTAAACTTGGAATCACAGGGAGGGAGACTGGCAGGAAACTTTTACTTGCAAGGTGCCTGTAGTCTCTCTCTCTCACACAAACACACACACAGACACACACACACACACACACACACACACACACACACACACACACACACACACACACACACACACACACACACACACACACACACACACACACACACACAAAAATGCACACACATAAAACGGAGTACAGCCTAAAGTAATAACGGAGTTCTCCTTACCAAGGGTGTGCTAACAGCAATGATGTGATCAGGAACATTTTCTGTGCATTTTTGTGTTTAAATTCATGTTAACATTGGATCCTTCAGGTCTTGCAGCTGTAAAAGTATGCGGGTGCTCCCTCCCTCTCACTCTATGGTTCCGGCACCTATGGTCACAATCCTACCTTCTTCAACACTCATGCCTGACTGTCGCAGATCTTCTTTCACACAATCCATTCACCTCTTTGCTGGAATTCTCATTTCCTCTTACCTTCTTCCTGTCTATTCCAAATCTTCTTCAACAAATTGTTTTCTGCTTTTCTCCAGGTGTCTGATCCACCATAATCTGTTCTCGTTGATCTTTTCTGCAACTGGAACTACTTTGGCGTCTGCTCTTATGTCCTCATTTTTTCATCTGTCCCACAGTGGGCATTCTACCACCCTTCTCAGGCACTTCATTTCCATCACCTCTAGCTTCCTCATCTGCTCTGTCTTTACTGCCCAGGTTTCTGTACCATACAGTAGTAATGGCCACACCATTGTCTTATGCACTTTACATTTCAGCTTCTTTGGTATTCTTCTGACATAGACTACACCTGAGACTCTATACCAGTTGGCTGCAGCCCCCTCTGATTCTAGCATTGACCTCTTCATTCAGACTTCCCTTTTCTTCAACCACCCCTCCCAGATACACGAAGCTATTTACTTGTTTCACTATCTTTCCTTCTATATCACTTCTTAGCTTCTTCTAATTTACCCAGTTTGCTGCCATTACCACTGTCTTATCTGTGCTTAGCTTCATCCCATGTGCCTTCAGTTTTGCATTCCATTCCCCTTTGCTGAAGTTTTTGCTCATTGTCTGCCTTCTGCCTGTAATGCCACATTGTCTGCATACTAAAAAAAATAAAAATTTAAATTTTTTTATTTAAAATTTTAAAAGCTCCAGAGTAAAAAAAAATTTAAAAGTACATTTAATGGGAAAAACAAAATTAAGTTACATTTTTAGAAAACAAAAAGTCAAAAAATTTATATTAGAAAAAGTACAAAACAAAATAAGAAAAAATAAATTAAAAAAAAAAAACAAATATAGTAAAATAAAATAATAACTACAAATAAATTAATAAGTGGGAGAAAAAGAGATGAGGTAGAGAACTAGAAAATACTATACAAAAGAGAAAAATATTAGAGTGAAAAACAATATATTTCTAAAAAATAAAAGTACTATGGGGATATATTGGATAAACTAACAGAAACAGGAGGAAGAAAGAAATGATTAGAAAGAGATAAGTATTATTAATTGAAGTAAAGTTAAAAAGGATAAGTACTAGAGTTGAGAAGTTATTAAAAGAAAAAGGTAAGGCTCAAGTGGTAGAAAGGCAAAAGAAGAGTGGAAAAGTGGACAAAGAAAAAGAATTCAAATGTAGGTAAAAAAAGAGGTGAAGAGGTGCAAGTTGGAAAAAGGGGGTTTATACATTAATAGTTTAGAAGAGGAGTTGCCTGCAGAATTCATAGTTCTATAAATATTAACAAGTAGTTTAGAAGAGGAACGTAGGTGTTTAGAATTAATAGTTTTTTAGAAGCCTAGTAAGTTTGTTGTGTATTAGATGGTTGTTAAGTTTGTTCTGTTGTTATTGTGGTTGCTGAGCAGTTTTTTTGTTAGGGTAGGTGAATGGTGAGGTTTTGTGTGGGATTGTAAAAGTTGTTGGAAATGAATTTGTTAGGTAGTAAGTTTCTGGTTGTTAGAGGTTAGTGGTGTTAGTGAATCTAGTAGAAGGATGAGAAAGAAAGTGTAACAGATAGGATGTGGTAAGTTTCTAAGGTTACTTTAGATAGATTAGTTAGTGTATAGAAGCATACAGAGAAGTAGAGCTTTTTATTGTACTTTATTATTGTTTAGATTGTTTTTTTTTTATTGTCCCTATTATGACAGGGACCCTTTTTATTTTTATTTTTTTTATTATCAGAGATAGTTTGCTGTAATATCGATAATAACACCGTGAAGGTTTGTTGTGGTAGTAGTGAAAAGTGTTATAAGAAGATCAGAATAATGGGTGGTGGAGTAAGTTAAGAGGTTTTGGGTTAAGGAGTAGACAAAGATTGAAGAATTTAGTTTTCAGTGTTCTGGCAAACAGTTGAGAAAGACACAACTTGGATTGGTGAGAGAAGCAGTTTTTGAAATAGCAGGTAGGAGTGAGTGAGATATTGGAAAGGTTGGTGCAAGGTATGGTTAGTCAAGAAGTATGCATAGAGTATGCAAGATAGAAGATTGAAGGATAGAGGAGGTCGTTAATATAGATGGAAAGTAGAGAGCAGCCTGAGGGTTTCTAAAGAGGAAAAGAAAGAGGACACATGGAAGGGGAAGGAGTTATAGGCTAGGAAGAGGCTTTGAAGAGGACCAAAGGATATAAGAAAGGCAGATATATCCCAGAAGATATGTTATCAAGAGAAGAAGTGTATTATTGAAGACTATAAAAGTTATTGTTCTAGAAAAGAAAAAGAAGTAGAGCTTGTTATTGTTGGGTGAGAAGGTAATGGTGTTGTAAAGGGTAAAGTGAAGGTGTGGGTGGGTTGACTGGGAGCTAGTGGTGTATATTGTGGAGATATTTGCTTTTTATGATTATTTGTACATTTTTCCATGATTTTAGATTTTGGGATATTTTTGGAGAAATCATTTAGTTGGAGAAATCATAGTTTTTATTCCTTTATTTAGGGTATAATAGACTGTTGGAAATGTGATATCTAATACCTTCTTTAAAAATTAGATTAGTTTATTAGAAGATTGTTTAGCAGGAGGCTGTTGCTGCAATGGCTTTAAGGTTGCTGTTGTCTGTGGAAGAAGGAGGTCAGAAGGAATTATGTTTTTTTTGAAGAATAGGAGGTAGATAGGGGAGTGTAGGGAGTAGAGAGGTGTAGGGGGGGTGTTGTGATATTTGTTGTTTGACGAGAAGAGATAGTTGGTGGTTGGTGAGCTAGAGTTTGTATATAGTTGAATTAAGAAGGAAGGTATTGGCTGTGGGATTGGGAGGGGATTATCAGTCAAGGAGGGTGAGGGGTTATTATATTTTGCCTGGGGTCAGCAGATTATTAATACATGACCAGAATGTTTTAGGTTCATGGGCAATCCATACAGCAACGTTGTTGATCAGTCCCCTCCAACCCGTTTGCTAATGTAGTCCATCACCAGTATGAATAGTAGTGGGCTGAGAGATGAACCCTGGTGTACACCCACTTCCATTGGGAGCCCCTCTGTGTGGCTGAACACTTGTTCATACTTGAGTCACTGCGTCCTTGTACACAGGCTGCACTAATTCTACCAATGTTTTTGGGATTTTGAACTACCACTGTACTGTCCAAATCAGCTTTCTTTGGACCTTGTCATATGCTTTCTCTATGTCTAGGATTGCCCAGTTGGAATTTTTCCTTATGTTTAGCTTCTTTGCAGCTATCTGTCTCTCTGTAAACATTGAGTCAATTGTGCTTACCCTGATCTGAATCCGAACTGCTCATTTCCCATCTTACTTTCTACTACTCTGTGAATTCATCTATCAGTCACCCTCTCCAGAACTTTCATGCAATGTGACAGGAGTTTGATGCCTCTGTACTGCCCACAGGAGTGGATGCCCCTTTGTTTTTTTACACTGGTATGAGTATGCTTATTCTCCAGTCATCTGGGATATGCCTTTCTCTCCACACTGCTATGAGTACCATCAGGAGCTATTTCTCCCCTATCTCATCGAGCATCTTTATCATATCTGCTGTGATGTCATCTGAGCCTGCTGCTTCTCCTGACTTCATTTTCCTTAATTGCTATTCTTACTTCTTCTAGGGTGAGCTCCTCCTCTTCTCTCATTGTAGGCTGTGTCTGGGGCAATATAACTTCTGTGAGGTTTTCTTCATTCAGAAGCTGCTGAAAATAATCCTCCCATCTGCCTTTGATGTCCTGTGGACTGGTGAGCAGGTTGTTGCTGGCATACCTTATGAAGGGTATCTTCTTTATCTTTCTGTCTTTGCCTTGTAACCTGATATAGTTTCTTTGAGACACCTAACTGAATCACTTTTCAGAGGATGGTAGAGTGTCAACATTGCCCTAGTCTTTGCTATTGCAACTCCTTTCTTAGTTTCTTTGCTAACCAACCAGTATTCCTTTTCTATCTCCCACTTTTCCCTGCACTCCTTTTTGGTTTTGATGACTTTCTGAACTTCTGCATTCCACCACCACAAACTTTTGTTATTCTGACCATGTGTTAACTACTATCAAGCCATTTGCCAGACAGAAGTCTAGAATGACCTCTCCTTCTTTATTCCATGGTGACCCAGGCAGTCCTCATATCCGCTTTTTTCTGTATCAATGCATTCAAGTCACACATTATCAACACCAATTCCTGTTGCCCTGCTTTATCTAGTAGGACCTGCAACTGCTATATGAATGCATTGTTTTTCCTCACTGCCACAACCCTGCTGTAGGTTCAGATCAGGCTGAGATTATGAATACTGCCCAATCATTACAGAGGAGACTAAATGTCATGAGTCTTTCACTAATTCTGATGATATCCATCACTGTCTTCTGAATCACCATGATTCCCACACCATTTCTAGCTTGTCCCCCTAATGAGTAGGGAGGGGCTGCCTTCTAGTCTCTTAGATACATAGGATATCCAGCCTCCTCTGTATCATCATGTCATCCACTTCCAAGCTGCATTCTGTCAGTGAACCTACCAATTCACAGTTCATGTTTGGCAGGTTGATTAGTTTCACTCAGTAGAGCTATCATGTAACCCAGACTGGACAATGAGACACCAGCCAGTAGCTTATTGAGCTTGACTGCTGGACAGGCACACACTGGCCAATAAAGGCACATACACCCCTCCCACCATTAGCATGGGTCCCTGGCATAGGTTGGAGTAAGCCAGGGCCCTCAACCCACTTATCATTGGTAACTACCTGTGCCCATTTTGGTGGCATTAGTTGTCATAACTGAATCACCTAGAGCCATATTTTGTACCATCTAGTGGCACACAGTCTGTGATCCATGTTCTCCTATCTTAAAGATACCTAGCACCACAGTGGATGATCTGTGCAACTCTTTCTCACTGGGACACTATGTAGAGTCTGTGCTGCTGCCCAGTACTCCATTTCATTGGTGAGTTTCACATGGAAACATTCAGCCTGTTTTTCAGAGGTGGGAGAAACCTCACAGAGACACAGGGAGCACACGCAATCTCCAAACAGGCATTAGTCGTAGGTCTGGATCAAACCTTGTACCTTGTGCATAGGAGATGAATACCTTAACCATTATACCAACTGGTCTCTATATGTTATATCAGTAAAAAACTCAGCAGTGCTGTGGAGAACTAATTTACGATAAAACGGAATATTTGGTAGTCATATGGACCTTCATGACTATGAAGTATTATTTGTTAGGAAGGATATTTACCCTGGTTACCAGCCATGCTTCCCTTCAATGGCTTCAGCGAAAGAAATACAGTAACAGTAAACTGACTCATGGGACATTTCCCTTCCAGCCCTACAACGTTCAAATTAAACATTATCTGGGGCACAACCACTTTAATGTGAAAAGCCTGTCTCAGGTGGATAGTCCATTCACTGAGGCTCAATAGTTCTATGCAGGGAGTGTCATGTGAAATAGTCTTAGTCACTGAACCAGCGATTGGGCACTTTAAGAAAGATTCTCTGTCTCTCTCTCTCTCTCTCTCTCCCTATATATATATATATATATATATATATATATGGTTCCCTATCAGAAGCCTGAAACACTATAAGCCTGAAAATCAAAATCCTGAAACCAAAAGCCTGAAAACTCAAAATCCTGAAAACCCAAAATCCTGAAACTCAAAATCCTGAAAACACAAATAATGCTAATATGCCAATACAAAGACACTAATATCTACCGACTGACCTTGACCCTAACCCTAACCCTAAGGTCCGTCACTATCGCACACTCACCTGACCCGCGCCCTAACCCTAACTCATTTAAACTGCCCCTAACCCTAATTTTTGTCACTATTGCATACATGCCTAACCTGCGCCCTAACCCTAACTCACTTAAACCGCCCCTAACCCTAACATAAAACCAACCGCACACTTACCTGAACCCAACGCATGACCTAACACCACAGGGCTAACAATAGCAAAGCCACAATGACGTCAGTATGTCTATTTTGTGTTTTCAGGATTTTGAGTTTCAGGATTTTGGGTTTTCAGGATTTTGAGTTTTCAGGCTTTTGGTTTCAGGATTTTGATTTTCAGGCTTCTGATAGGGAACCATATATATATATATATATATATATATATATATATATATATATATATATATATATCTATAACAAGTGCACGTCCACACACACACACACACACACACACACACACACACACTCCACTTAAATTAGCTACCAACAAGGTCTTTATTGTGAAGTAGTTTCTGGACTACCAGCAATGTCAGTTAATAATAGCCTATCTATATTACATGCAATATGGTGAAATAGTTTATATGCTTCAGTTAGCACGAAAAATACAGCAATGCCTGATCATCCTGGCAGACTTATAAAACACACAGTATTAAATAACAAAGCTGCCAGATATGAGGAAAAGTCTGTCAGCCCTTCCTCACTTAAGCCCTTGCCATGATGGAGGTGTACCATGCTGAAAGAAATATGACTGCTACAACATACATAAAAAACAAACATGTCAACTACATGTGTCCTATAATACCTTTGAACAAATTATTACAGTGTTAGCAAAAGGGGAAACTCATTGCAAAGACTAAATACTAAAGTAATTAATCTCCAGTCTAATAACTAAAAGGGATCGTGGTTAGCTATCATATGCCATAAATGTTTTAAACCATTCAAACTTTGTTTAAGAATTATTTTTGAACAATAGCTAAAGACTATAGGTAGGACATCCATAAAGATTTTGGCCCTTCTTTTACATCAAGCACCTAAACAATTGCATACTTGCAATAAAAAACAGTAGGAGTCTACAGACATGATTAAATTCAGTAGGAAACTATTAAAAATACCTGTACCTCATGGCTCAGCTAGGATGGAGGTGGTAAGAGTGGAGTAGCAGATGTTGGCCTGCCTGCCTTGGTAGAAGGACGGAATGTGGAAGGCCCACAAGGAAAAAAAACATACCAAAGGGGAGTGTTGCATCGCAATGCTGGAAACAGAATGGATGTATATTCCAGTGCTGCCACCTACAAGGATGTCACAGCTGCAATGGAATGAAGTAGGGACATAAAAAGAAAAGTTATGCTAACCTCACCAAAGATGGCAGAACCACTCTGCATCATAAACTCTTACCATGAAGAGAAAGAATAGCCTAGGAGTTATCATCCCTAGGGGAATGAATGAATCACAAAGGCTGACATAAAGGAAGAGTGAGTTATGAAGGAAAAATATAGTTGCAGTGTTTCATAAAAATATAAGTAAAACAAGATTTTTTTAAATAAAGAATACTTTGTATTCAGTTGCTCTAAAAAGTAAAAAAAAGGAAGAAGAGTGAAATTTTTGCAAAAGAAATAAAGACAAGCTGATTTCAGAAAAGCATTCCAGGTTGGTTTTGCTGATTCTGAAATCAGCTTAACTGTGTTTCTTTTGCAAAGTTTTTACTCTTCTTCCTTATTTTTTACTTTTTAGAGTGACTGAATAAAAAACATTCTTTATTAAAAAATCTTTTTTACTTATATTTTTATTTTTTACTTAGTTCCTAAATGTTTATTGATGGAGTGGCATTTGGGAACTAAAAAAACAATCATTATGCAATACACAGTACTTCAGCACCCTGGACAGCTCAATTCATCAAGGAATGTGACAGAACCACAGCTTGACAGAGGGACAGAGAGATAGAGCCACGAAACCATTTCCAGTAAAAAGCATTACAATAACAATAATAATAATAATAATAATAATAATAATAATAATAATAATAATAATAATAATAGTAAAAAAGAGCATTGCTCTTTGTATGAGTTACCAGCAATAAAAGAAACTACACTTGCACAGTTAAATTGAAAAATAAACAACTAAATAAATACACACATAAAGTCATATTCTTAAATATATCAATTTTTGGAAGAAACATAAAATATTGCTATGCACAAGGGAAAATCCCTGTCATAAAATATAAATTCAGCATCCAGCCCATTATAACTATGAAAAATAACTTAATCCTCTCCAAAGGTTATACTTACTAAAGTCCACTAAAGTAGAAAATGCAGTTAACACCAAACTATAGAAAATGAAAAAATCTCAGAATATATTGCAAACAGGTACAGATTTTGATGTAGTCCACTGTACCTGGACAAAAGCACTAAATTTGTTTATTAAAGTGAGGTGCATCAGTTTCTGGTTCTCCTTTCTTTTTTGTTTTATTAAACTATAGAAAACACTCACTTTGATAGGACATGACTACCTGGTTAAGATGAATCATAGAGAAAGAGTAAAGCCATTCATCCAACTCATTTGTTAACTATGGCTACTCACTCATGATCCACCTTTTGCAATATCTTAGTAGCCAGAGATTGCATGCACTGTCCAAACAAATTAAGTCACCAAACTAAGTTTTTCCTCTCAATGTTAAAGTCATTCACATTATATAAAGACATGGACTAGATGTCAGTCTGTAGATGGAGATTTGGTAGGGAAGACGATTATGACTTTTCATTTCTTCATGCATTGGCATAATGACTAACAGCTATGTTATTCTCTTAGGCTCCGGATGGCTAGAGAAATAATTTTTGCAATGAACTGTTGCAAAAGTAAACACGAAGGAGAAAATCCCTGCACTGAGTTGAGCATTCAGCCCTTGTCCTTGAAAAGGTTGAACAGGGACAGTGATTTGGGTTATGAAGCAGGTCACAAAGAACAGTATGCCAGCTTTACTGAAAGTGAGGAAGCCCCTGGACAATCAGGACTAGTTCTGAACCAGCAATGTAGAAACCCAGCTAAATCTACCACTTCTGTTTCTTCAGGGAGGAAATAAACAGTTTCATGATTTTGCTGGGTGTAACGCTTCATGTCTTCCAGTCTTTCCATGTACTCCTCTTTTGCAAAAACTCAGCTTGGTTTTCAGACTCCTGTATTCAGTCATCTCATGCATGGCAGATTCTGCCATACCCATACGTTCTGATACGGTCATGAATAAATGGATTTTCAGTAGGGTTTTGTATAAATGTAATCACCTGATACAGCCCCACCAATGCTTGAATAAAAGACTGTAAACTCAGTAATGATACTGCAGTCACCATGCTGCTTAGACTACATTTCTTATGCTGCACAGGCCAAACAAGTTATCATGCTGCTATTACAACATTTTTCTTAATGGAAGGATCATAAAAAAGCATTAAATCTTTACTCCTGTTAGTGTGCTCAAATGATTCTGTCATAAAAAAGGCTACAAATGCATTCAGCACCAAGCCCTCTAGTTATAAGGAAACTATTACAAGAGACAGCTTTCCTATCAATGTTAATGGTTGGATAGTATGGTAGTATGGAGAACTGAGAGCTCACATAGGTTCATAGGTTTATAGTGTGCACTAGGCTAATGGCCCTGGAGCCTTTACAAGCCTAGCCCATGGAAGTGCCCTGGCATTGTGCTGCTTGATGTTAGTTAGCAGTGCCTCTGTCAGTTAGAGCCACTGGAGTGATCCCCGGGGAGAACTTTCTATTTCTCATTCACTCATCAAGATTTTTCTTGAAGAGGGCCAGTGAGGTGCTCTGCTTGGCATGTATGGGAAGTCTATTCCAGACCATGGGCAGTCTCTGGGTTATAAACCTGTCCCTCCAGGATGTTGTGTTGATTGTGGTAATGAGGTTGAAGTCTCTGGAGTGTGTGGTGTGGAGGTACTGGGATTTCTTTAGATGTAGCATTTCTAACAGAGCTGGGTCAGACATGACTTTGTAAGTCAATCAGAGATCGCCTCTTAGTAGATGATATGAGACAGAGAATAGCTGGAGGTTTCTGAGTCTGTCCATGTAGGACAAGTGTTTAAGGCCTAGGATCCCCTTCATGAGGTACTTTTGTGTCCTCTCCAGCTGTTGCAGGTGTCTAGTGAGGTATATGCCAAATGGGGTATTATACTCTATGACTGGTCTAATGAAGGAAGAGTAGAGAGGAAATGATGACCTCTTTCTTCCTGGATGCAAAACCCTTGATAATGAAATGTGCCACATAGAAGGACTTTCTGACTACAGTGGCAATGTGGTGGTCGAAGGAGAGGTTGCTGTCAGCCTGTGTCCCCAGATCTCTTATAACACCTTCAGTGTTCAATGGAATACCATTGATGTTGTAATTAGTGGAAACTGAGTTTTTCCCAAAGGAGATGTAGACGTATTTTTTTGGCGTTAAGCTTAAGGCCATGGTTTTGACACCAGTCATTGGTCTCAGTGAGGCCTTTCTGTAGGATGTCTGCATCACTTGGAAAGTTAATAAAGGCTCCCAGCTTGTAGTCATCTATGAACTTGGTCAGCCAGAGTCCCTCCGTGTTGGCCTGGACTTCTGAGAAGTAGATGCCAAACAGGAGAGAACCAAGGACTGATCCCTGTGGGACTCTACCCGTGACTGGTCGTCAGTCTGACTTGGAGTCTGCCACTTTCAAACTATGGGTTCTATCTGTGAGCCAATTTGTAACCCACCTAACAATATAGGGGTTGATCCTAGTTTGGTAAGTTTATCAATAATTCCTGAGTGAGGAATGGTATCAAAGGCCTTAGCCAGATTGAAGTAGGCTGTATGAACTGCCTTACCTTCATCCACAGCTCTGGTGACTGACTCAAAGAAGTAAACCAGGTTGAACAGGCATGATCTACCTTTCACAAAATCAAATTGCATGGGATCTAGAGTTTGGAGATTCCCTGTATCCTTTTAATTAGGTCCATGATGATGTGCTCCATAGCCTTACATATCAGACTCGTCAGGCTAATGGCACGATAATTTCCTGGGTCTATAGTCGCTCCTCCTTTATGGAGAGGGATGACTGTAGCAGTGTGCCATTCGGTAGGGTCAAAGCCTGAGGTGAGGCTGTGAGTGAACAGGGCACACAGATGTGGGGCCAGTTCACTTTGTAATTCATGTAGAACACAGCCAGGGATATTGTCGGGTCTCATGGAAGCTGTATTCTTGGCCTTGGACAATGCAGCTTTAACCTGTGCTGCAGTAATACTGGGTGCCTGGCATTCTTCTGGTATTGAGATTGGTCCTTTAGGGGGGAGAGAGGGATAAAGTTGGCACTGAATCTGTCGGCCAGTATGTTGGCAATATCTGTTGGCTCAGTGTAGGAAATACCATTTTGCAGTAACTCAGAGCAAATCTTGGTATTGCCGTGGAGATTCTTGATATAACTATAGAAGGCTTTGTGGTTGTTTTTAGTGTCTGCCACAATTCTGCCTTCATAGCTGGTTTTGGAGGTTTTGATGAGGGATCTCAACATTTTGTTGAGGCTAATAAGGGAATTTTTTCCAGTCTTGGGACTTAACCTTTTTCTGCAACAGTTTCTTCCTTCTGTTGTAGAGTTTATTAATGGCAGGGGACCACCAGATTGGCTTCCTTTTTTTGGAGAAGAGCATCTTGGTTCTGTTGGGTATGGCTAGTTCCATGCATTTATGTACATGTTCGTACAGTGCATTGGTGTATGATTCGGCAGTCATGCATCTATTTTCCATTGGCATGGGTGCCGTGAAGTTAGCCACCTCTGTTTTTAGGAGTCCAAAGTCAGCTTTGGAGAAGTTTTTCATGGTGGATACCTTTACGGGGGGTGTGGGTGAGATGTGGATTTCCATGGTGATTAGTTTGTGGTCGGATCTAACCAAGGAGGAATTGACTATTGGTGTAGAGCAACTGTTGCCCATGTTAGCAATAAGCAGGTCAAGGATGTTGCTTCCTCTAGTGCGGGTAAGAATGAGCTGTTCCAGGGCATTGGAACTGATAAATTCAAGGAAGCGTTGGGCCAGTGCATTGGTGCATGAGTAGTTTTCCCAGTTGATGTAGGGGTAGTTGAAGTCACCTAGTATGATAGTGTTGGGTTGGATCTTAATAGATTCCAGGGTGCTTAGGAAGTTGGCATGTGAGTCTAGAGACATGTTTAGGGTTCTGTAGCAGGCTATGACTTGTATAGCCATCTTACCCAGTGTTAGTTGTACCTGAAGTATCTTGGATACATTATGCTGGGCTACCAGTCTAGCGGTGTGCGTATCCTTTAAGAATTTGGAGAGACCACCCTCTTTGGAGCTTCGGGCTGCATTCTGTGGCCGAAAGGTATGGAATGAGTTGTAGCCTGGGAGCGCAGGGGTGCTTTCTGCCTCTTTAAACCAGGTCTCTGTTTCAGCACAGATGTCGACATTCTCCATTTTGAGGAGAGCTTCAAGCAAGTGCATCTTGAGATTTAGACTTCTAGCATTGAGCAGTGTGACCCTCAGACTGCATTAGCCTCATTTAAGCTGTCTGGGAGCTTTCTGGACGGAAATGCAACTACAAGGCTTACAACAGCTAAAAGGCCCATGTAAGACATCATGTACCAAAATGCTATAGGTGAACCTTCATTACATTCTATAATAATCCTCCCTCTTACAAAAGTGGCATTTTCATCTTGAAATGGAGGAGAGATAATTAACCAAGAAGCACATATTATTATCTGAATAGATGTACAAAGCATAACTAAAACCTTTGGCAGTCTTGGTCCTGTGTATTTCCTCAGGTTGCTGTTTGGCTTGCTAGCATTGAAGGCAATGACCATCACAACAGTTTTGGCTAAAACACAAGAGATAGCCAATGTAAAAATGGTGCCGAATGTATTTTGGTGAAGCATACATGTCACATGTGTAGGGTGGTCTATGAAAATGAATGAGCAGACAAAGCACAGCATGAGACTGAATAAAAGCAAATAGCTAAGCTCTTGGTTGTTGGCCTTGACAACAGGTGTGTGGTGGTACTTTATAAAGACTATTAGGATGATGGCAGTGGTTGTTTCTAAGAATATGGAAACAGCAGTCAGTGCAGAGCCTAGAGGCTCTTCATATGAAAGGAACTCAATTACTTTCTTTATGCACTTGTCTTTTCTCTCATTAGGCTAACCATCTTTAGGGCACTTCAGGCACTCAATGGAATCTGGAAAAGAATAGAAGAGGAAGTATAAAATTAAGTGATGTTTCATTATATGCTGCTTAATTAAGTAGGCATTGCTTTTATCCAGATAACTGACAATTAACTTGGCTAAAGTTATTAAATAAAAACAAATATGAATACATAATTAAATAAACAGTGTGAGGTCCTAAGTCTAAAAGTTATTTTTTCTATAAAGACGGTTACTTTGTAGGTACTGTATAGCTTGTCATATTAGGTTCCATGTGAGATGCTAAATTACTGAAGAAAAAAAGGGCGGAAGATATAAAACCATTGTTTTAAACTTGTTAGTCAAGTGACCCTTTCATGGTGCTTAGCTTCAGTCACTACACCAGACAAAATAAGTTTGTTCTTATGGTATTTAGACAGACAAATGAATTAATTAAAATACGACTTACATACTGTGTATTAACCTGTAAATAACAATGAGTAAAATATTTACCTCCTCTTCCCAAAATGATGATGATACCAGCGGTATAACTGCTGCATCATTAATGTCTCCAAAATGCCTGCTCTTCTCTCTGATACGGTTAGGCCTTAGCACATTTCATACGTATATATATATATATATATATATATATATATATAGATATATATATCAGTGGTGCAGCAGTTAACATTGTCATCTCACAGTTCTCCAGTTCAATTCTCAGCTGGGGTGCCTTCTGTGCAGAGTCTACATGTCCTCTTTGCATTCATGCATTCATGTGGGTTTCCTCTGGGTGCTCAAGTTTCCTCCCACATTCCAGACATGCAGGAAGTGGATTGAACACTCTAAATTGGCCATAGGTATGAGTGTGGTGTGCCCTACCTCATGTGTGTACATGGGGGAGGGTTGGGCGCTGGGCTAGCAACCCAACCCTGTAAAAAACGTAACCTGTATGGAAACAATGAGTGCCTGAGAGTGCTCATTGCATGATGTGCTAACTGGCATGGTAATGGGTGTGTGTATATATATATATATATATATATATATATATATATATATATATATATATATATTTTTAAATATATATATATATATATATATATATATATATATATATATATATATATATATATACATATATATATATATATATATATATAGATAGATATAGATAGATAGATAGATATAGATAGATATGTCCTAGCAGATGTTTTTTACTATTAGTAATATAATCCTTTGACTTGTGCAGATGTCCTAGCAGCTGTTTTGAACTATTAGCAACATCATCATTTAACTTGTGTAGCTGTCCTATTAGATGTTTTGTAACATCTGTAATATAATCCTTTGACTTGTGCAGATGTCCTAACAGCTGTTTTGAACTATTAGCAACATCATCATTTAACTTGTGTAGCTGTCCTATTAGATGTTTTGTAACATCTGTAATATAATCCTTTGACTTGTGCAGATGTCCTAACAGCTGTTTTGAACTATTAGCAACATCATTTAACTTGTGTAGCTGTCCTATTAGATGTTTTGTAACATCTGTAATATAATCTTTTGACTTGTGCATATGTCCTAACAGCTGTTTTGAACTATTAGCAACATCATCTTATAACTTGTGTAGCTGTCCTAATAAATGTTTTGCAACATCTGTAATATAATCCTTTGACTTGTGCAGATGTCCTAACAGCTGTTTTGAACTATTAGCAACATCATCTTATAACTTGTGTAGCTGTCCTAATAAATGTTTTGCACCATTAGTAATACAATCATTTAACTTATGAAATGTCCTAGCAGGTGTTTTGCAACATTAGTAACACAATCCTTTAACGTGCAGATGTCTTAGCAGTTTTGTACCATTAGTGATAGAATCCTTTAACTTGTACGGATGTCCTAGCAGCTATTTTGAACAGTTAGTAATATAATTTTTCAATTTATGCAAATGTCCTAATAGCTGACTGACTCTGGACACAGCACTTATCGATAATTAGCTTACTGTTAATCAATACTCTACGTGTTTGTATTCCTCTGCTGTGACAGTAGATATTTCAGCTAAAGAAATAAGCCGTAGGTAAATTGTCATACATATTCCATTCAGTGTGGGGTGAAAAGCATGGCCTTAGTATTGACAAAGTTTTATGTTAACTGAGACTAGAGGAGCCTCACATTTGGTTAGAGGAATAACTGTTGTATTAATAGCTGTGTTGTATGTATACATACAAGAGTGGAACCATTAGCATATTGTAGCAGGCTAAAAATTTTGCAATGTTCCCACACCATTAATAAAATATAAACAGGAGAGATATATAGACAAATCTCTGGGAAGTAAAATGAATGCATCTTTTGGGGCTGAATAGGTTTCTGTCCCTTT
This sequence comes from Protopterus annectens, assembly GCF_019279795.1. NCBI lineage: Eukaryota > Metazoa > Chordata > Ceratodontiformes > Protopteridae > Protopterus > Protopterus annectens. Next base: position 225,444,958 of record NC_056737.1, read on the forward strand.
GCTTGCTGGATATAGTTTATTAAGGAATTATGAAAACAAGAAATGGCTATTTGGCTGTCACCTGCAGTTTGCAGTTTTCTTACCAGTATTAATCAATCTAATGTATGGAATTCCTTTGAGTTCCACGGAGTGATGACTTATTTATGTGTGTGTGTGTGTGTGTGTGTGTGTGTGTGTGTGTGTGTGTGTGTGTGTGTGTGTGTGTGTGTGTGTGTGTGTGTGTGGGGGGGGTTATACATTCACACTGTCCTTTCCCAGTCACCTCAACTTCCCATGATATTGGCTTATTTGGGAATATTTGTATGTTGTAGTGGATGGCCAATGCGCTGACAGAAAAGAACCATGTACCAGAAGCATGCATTACAGACACAGTGCTGGCCATTACCTCAATCCCAGCCTTACTGCGTTATGCAGCTGGAATAACATATGCTATTCTGTGCACTTGCTTAACAATTATATAGTATGTAAGTGAAACTGGACTGTAAATGAAGGATTCAAGAGTACCTTAGAGATAATAGACTACACCTTGCAAAGAAATTTGTGATAGCAAGACCAAACGACTATGAGTCAGAGTACTGGAGTAATTTAAAATGATTTGTGGTGGAAATAATTTTATATGATAAGTGAACAGAACATGCAATTACATATGATTTTTTCCATAAAGTAATTGTTCAAAAAGATTGGTTGTGTATAGTATAAACACCTGCCTCTTTAAAAGATGTGTAGGCTGAGACAGATATGCACTGTTAAAAAGTAATTGTATGCGTTAAGTGTTGCTTTCATTATTTTACTGCTTGAGACATTCTGGTTGAAGGTTTTTATATTTAAGCAGTGTGATGAGTATTTCACAGCTAGAAATGTATCACGTACATTTCATCACATCTTTTCCTCATTTCTTGTTTTCTCTCAGTTCACTTTCCATGAAAGGGACTTGGAGTTCTGACAGGATTTTTTTGTACTGCTTGTGATTTTACTTTTGAATTTTGAGGACCTGTTTAGGGAAGTGTGTGTGTGTGTGTGTGTGTGTGTGTGTGTGTGTGTGTGTGTGTGTGTGTGTGTGTTTGTCTGTGTATGTCAGAGTGTGCTGCTTGTGAAGACTTGTCTAACTACCTACCTTCCAACTGACTCTTTCTAGAAGTGCTTACCAGAAATCAAGCTTTTTCCTCAGTTACAGCACAGATTCTTACACTGGTCCTGGTGTTCCTTCTTCCAACTACCTAGAAAGGAAAAAAAAAAAAACAGTTGAATCACAAGTCTTTGCTTTCAGTCTGAGCCTAGACAGTGCATCATCCAATGGTAGGTAACTCTGCAGTTGCAATTGCTGGCATCTCAGACCAATTACTGATTTCCTTGAATCCCTCTGGTGTAGCCTTGCCAGCCACTATACATGAGGTAAGACAAAACTTCTTTTGCTTTTCCAGTATCCAATGTGCGCACAGGAGAGCCATCTAGTTTAGGTGCAGGGGTCAATGGGGAGTGGGGGTCCTCTTGGGGTTGCTCGGATAAGAAACCTCTTGCTCTGGATGAAATGCCTTCCTATTCTCAGTTTCCTCCCAGAATGTCCTTAGAAAAAGGAAATTAAAGGCTAGACATTGATCATCCAAAGACATTTTATCTGTTCATAAGGATAATTATCTTACTTTAGTCAGGAGTTTATTGCATACTTTCTGTCCTGGAAAGGAGAAATCATTCATGTGGAAAAATGTTAGAGAATTCTGGCATAGACATAAATAGGGTAATTTCTTTGTCTGACTCTCAGTCCCAAGACTCTGATTCAGAGGAACGTTTGTTCTCTTTAGCTCCATTATCGGAGTTTCCCTTTTGTAGGACTAGTTCCAGAATGAATCATGTATTTTTGTGGGAAGAAGTAGATGTTCCCCCTAAACTCAGGAAATATATGATACACTATACGTGGATTTATCTCATGCTATACCCATTCATCCTATTATGGTAGCCTTAGTGGATGTGTTAGATGCTGCTCACAATAACTCTGACCCCTCAGCCTTTTGTTCCCACCCCCCCAAAAAAGGCAGAACAATTATTAATACTAATGCTACTTCTGCATATAAGTAGGTAAGGTATTACACAGATTTGTGAAGAGAATTTACTTCTTCCAGTCATTTCTGTCAGGTATTGACAGTTTGTGGGATTGTTCTGCCACACTTCCTTCAAAAGGTAAGTTCTGTGTAAATGTTACAATTTCTAATCTATCTCAGGTGTCTAAACATGCTAAGAAGAATCTGTATGATTCTGCAGATTCTGTGTCTAGGGCCTGTACTACTGCTACTGTTTCAAGAAAATATTCCTGGATATGCACTGAAAAGTTTTTGGATGAGGTAAAGTCTGATATTTTAAACTTTAATGTAGACAAGGTGGTTTTGTTTGGCTTTGCTGCTACTCAGGTTTTCAAACAGTTTGATAACAGAGGGAAATTAATTCAGGGAGTTACTGTGCTTTTTCACACACCAGATTATAAATCTTACACACCCTTTGCTTTTTTTCTTTACAAAATATACAGAACAATCATTATCACTCATTTGCTGGCAAACTGAAAACAAAAAAGAGAGGACAGAAGAGGAGCAATAAAAAAATTGGGATCCTTTCAGAAAAATGGACAGTCTATGCCTTCAGAATAACTATGCCAGCATTCCTTCTCCCCTCCTGTCCCTATATCTCTAAGTCTGCCCTGTAGACTGGCTCTTAGCCTTTCTCTTTGGTAACAAATTGCTTCAGACTCTTGGGTACTAATACTGATTTAGGAGGGTTACATTTGGCACTGGATACACATACCTCCTTTCAGCAGAATTCTATCATCTGAACCAAGCAGAGCATTTTCCTCAGGTTCTTCTACACATGTTTATCATATGAGTCATACTACCAGGCCTTTAGACCTAAGAAAAGAAGGCTGTTTCTCCAGAATGTTTCTGGTTTCAAAGAATGAAGGAGTTGAGTCTGTTACCAGTCATTCCCCTTCTGAGTTTTATGGTTGCATTAGATTTTAAAAGATGCTTATCATCACATTTTTCTTATTTTGATGATTTACTAATATTTGTAGAGTCTTTTGCCAAATGCCAGGAGTCCTTAACATGGGTTTTTTCACCGCTTATCAAGATGAGCTTCCAGATAAGCGTTCAAAAAATTTCCTTAACTTTATCTCTTCAAAGGAAAAGGTAAATTTCTATCTGGAATTTTTCATTTCTTCACCAATTAGTCCAACACTTCAGCTAGGGAATATCTCAGGATTTGTTGGTTCATGGCTTCTATAATTTTCATGATTCCTCTTGCCAGGTTATACATGAGAAAAATTCAATGTTAAAAAAATGTGGACCTAACATTCTCATCTTCAAGTATTTTCAGATTTGACTTTTGGGCTTTATCAAGAAAGAGATGTGCTAGCAAAGGCAATAAGATGACTCAGTTTTTTTCATGGGGAACAGATTCTATGGGGGGGGGGGTAAAGGTACGAGGCCTGTGGGACAGTTCAGACAGATCAAAGCAAAAAAATATTAAAGAGATGTTACCAGTGATCTATGCTATAAAATCTCTATGTATCTTATGGTTCTTGGGACTTTTTTTTAATATCTCCAAGTCTTTTGGGTTTCTAATACCATGATGGGAATGGACCCCATTCCTAAGTCAACATATGATTAAAGTTCATGAAATTAGTATTGTTTCAGTTTTTGATGTCAGCCAGTAGTGCTTTTCGCACCCTCAATGTGCCCAGTAATGACTCCTTCTGCAGTTCGTATGGAGTTACATGTATTGGTAACATATCCAAATATGATTGTAAATTCTTTTTTATAAGACCCATTGCTCCTACTACTATTGGAACTATCTGGGTATCTTTCTTCCACATTGCCCTCATTTCTGCCTGCAGAACCTGATATTTTATGACTTTCTGTCCCTCTGTATGCAAAACACTATGTAGTCACTAGGTGTGGCAATTTCAATGATCAATGCTACTCTTGTCTTCTTTTCCTGGACCACTATATCCAGTTTTCTAGCATCTATCTTTTGAACTGTTGTTTATGGATGATCCCATGTGATGTAGACTTCTTCATTTTCTATGATGCTTTGTGGCTCATGTTTCCAGTGTTTTTTGGCCACTTCAATACCATAATGTTTGTACAATCCCCAGTGCAACAGTCTCGCCACATTATTATGCCTTTCAGTATACAGTCCTTCTGCCATTAGTATGTCGCAACCAGCAAAGAGGTGTGCAACAGTTTCCAGTTTCAGTTTTACAAAACCTACATTTGTCTGTTTCTCCCACATGTTCAATGGACTTTATAAACCAATGTGTATGCAGCCCACTATCTTGAGCTGCCAATATTAACCTTTCATCTCTTGGTTTGAATTCACCTCTCCTTAACCATTCCTCTGTTTGTTCCTGATCAACATGAGGTTCTTCCAGAAGTTTTCTGTACTTGCAACTCTATTTATGCTTTTTCCATATTTCTCACCTTCTCATCTGATCCTTCACCTTATATTCTTTCTTTTGTTTTTTGGCACATTCAGTTGCTGTCTGATTTTTATCTACTTCTGGTTTGATTTCCATTCCTGCTTGATGCCGATAAGCTACTGCTAGATTAAGCAGAAAAGTCATCTTGGATTTATTCTCCTCATGTTTCAAAATTTTCACTATGTTTGGGTCTTGTGAGGTCAGCAGATATGTGTGGAGTCCCACAATTGCAGATCTGTACATACAATCAGTTTCAAGGAGGCCCATCTATAATCTTGGTATACACTAATTTTTATAAATTATTTGGTGAGCATGAAGCATCCTTCTTGTTTTCCTATCTAATCTATCCAACACATTTTTCTCCAAAATTGTAAGTTAGGACAGGAAGAGCAAATTGGTTTATAGCTTGGATTTTGTTCCTAGATGTCAGTGCTGTTTTCAGGATTAATTTAAGTCTTCTGAAGTATTTCTTACTAAGTTTATTTGCATTTGTTCATGGTTTATTGTTGATCCTTCATTAATTCCCAAATATTTATACACTCCTTCTTGCTCAAGTTCTTTTATATCACATTCTTGTCCCAAACTGATGTTTTCCTGGCATTGCAGTTTTCCTATATTAAAGGTTGCTTGTGCACATTTATCAAGACCAAATGACATTCTTATATTATCTGAAAAAGTTTTGACAAGTTGCAGTTATGCTTTCAGTTTCTCATCTGATGAGCTATACAGTTTTAAATCATTGAAAAAGAGAAGGTAAGAAGTCTTTACACTTTGTTGTTTTCTAGGATCCAGATTATAGCCATAGCCTAAGCTGTCGAGTAAACAGCTTAATTGATTAAGGGCAAGGCAGAATAGTAACGGTGACAGAGAGTCACCCTGGAATATGCTCCTTTTTTATCCCTGTAATAACAATTTGTCCTTTATCATGGCTTAATTGCAAAGTGGTCTGCCACTGTTTCATGGTCACTGTAATGTAGTTGATCAGTATAGGGTATATCTTATACATTTCTAAACAGTCTTTTATCCATGAATGAGGGATACTATCAAATGCTTCTTTGTAGTCAATCCATGCCATACTTAGATTCTTCCCCTTTTTACAGTTCTCCACTATGACTTTATTTAACAATAAATGATACTTTGTTCCATATAACTTTCTTTTATTGCCCTTTTGTTCTACTGCCATAATTGAGTTTTCTTCTAAATGACTATAAACTCTGTCAGCATCAATTCCCGTGTATAGTTTATATGTCGTCGGAAGACACGTTCTTGGTCTATAAGTTTTAAGGTAGCTTGCAGGTTCACTCTTAAGCAGGAGCATTGTTTTTCCTGTTGTTAGCCATTTCAGTGTCTGTTCTGGGTGTACATATAAATAGTTCTTGCTCATGGCTAAATCTGTGTGCAAAGATGTTAATACTTTTAACCAGAAGTTAGGTATTGCATCTGGGCCTGGGGTTTTCCAGTTAGAGGCTTTTCTTAACTTTGTTTCAGTCTCTCTAGCTGTTACTTCATCCCATTTCATATCTTTTACCGTTAAACTTCTTATTCATTCTTTTACTTCTTCTATCCATTTAGCACCTTTGTTATGTTCACCAGGATTTTCATAGATACTTCTCCAAAATGTATCTTACCTTGTTTCCCAATTCTCTATAAAACTTTTAGGGTCATCAATAAATTGCTTATTTTGTACTTTTCTTTTGTATTTATCTGTGTATCTTCTAAGTTTTTCCACCTGTGCCGAAAGTTTTAGTTTGCTATTTGCAATAGTGCATGATAGATTCTGGTCTGTTCTAATATTGCGCATTGCTTTTATCACATCTAACTTTCTCAGTATTATTATTGATCTATACCCTTCTAACAGTGACACTTCTTATCTTAATTGCTTTATATTTTTCACTATTTGATATTTCCATGATGGTATTTGATTTCTCCCCTTCCTTTCCCTCACTACCCCCTATTCTTGTGGTTGAACTTTATCAGTTATTAGTTTAGCTGCACAGTAATATATTCTGTTTAGTTCTGTTATATCGCATGGATCTCTATGTACAGTCCTAATTACTGTGTTCATTTGTTTTATCAGACTTCTGACTTTTGTGATTTTATTGACCTTCTGCAGTCTATTTCTTTTGTTGATCTTAATATATCTATGTCCATTAAATCAAGCAATTCTTCCCTTAGTTCATTTTCTTCCAGACTGAGGGCACATCCCTTGTTTTCCAATTCCTGTGGGCATTCTATAGAAGGTTCTATAGCATCTTCCTGTGACACAGTCTCATCAATTTCATCCTGTGCTGTCCATTGCTTTATCATATGGGAACTCAATGGCCTATCACGCTTCAACATTGACTGCATCAGAGTTTCCACAGTTTCCTGTTCCTTCCCTTGCTCTCTAGCTTCAAGTGAACATTTATACTGATTTCCCGTGGAAGGCTCCACTTTTTTTCATATAGCACCTGACCAATTGCTTTCTATTCCACTGATTTTCCCTTAAGTTGGATGTCCATTACTCTATCCTGTTGTGGTGCTTCCTGAATTAGATTTTCTACATTAAATGCTTTACTTTTTAGGTACTCCATAACCTCAGTTTCTATGTCTTTAACTTCTCCATTACTAATCTCCTTTTCTACTTTTCCTCTTTGTCTTCTTATTTTTTGTATTGTAAAGTTTTCCATGCCTGAATTCCTTTGTCTGTATTTCTCTTCAAATATCTTTGGTGCTGCTCTTTTTGTATTGGTTAGTTTTGCTTTCTCCTTTGCATAAATATTACACCATATTAAATCTCTTTTCCTTTCCCATGTCCATATTTCTTCTTCAGATGTCTCCCGATCTTCATGTTTCTCCCTGATTTGGGGGCTCACTCCATCCTGCTGTGATGTAGTCTGTGTTAAATCTTCTACATCAAATCAATCACTTCGCAGGCACTCCATAACTTCAAATTCTATTTTTTTAACTTCTAATTTACCGATCTTCTTTTCTATGTTCCATCTTTGTGATATTATTTTTTTTATTGTGAAATTTTCCATAACTGGATGCCTTTGCCTGTATTTCTCTTCAAATATCTTTGGGGCTGCCTTCTTTACATTGATTAATTTGGCTTTCTTCTTTGCATAAATATTGCATCATACCAAATATCTCTTTCTTTCCCATGTCCATATTTCTTTTTTATACTTTTCAAATATCTCTTGGTTTTGTTGTTTATATTTTTGCACTTCCTCAGATGCTTCTTTTTCCAAACAGATCAAGGTTTCTTGTTGTATATACTCCCCAGGATTCACGAAGCCTCCGTGTAAGAGTTATAACTCTTACACGGAGGCTGCAGTTAAACTGAGTGATGTCAGCATGCTCTGCATATTCATGAGAGCATGCTGAATCACACCTAAGTCGAACACGGCCGTGTAAGACAGTAGGGGGCGTGTCCGTAGGCTGAGCCCTGCAAGCGGACACGCCCCCAGAAGTTTAAAAGTGCCCAAAGTACACACCCACAACAGAGTCCACGGAAATGTGAATAAACACAACACAACACATGCCCCTACAGACTATTAAACATAAAAGAAATATAAATGAACATGTCATATTTTTAAACTGTAACAATGTTTAACCGTGAATGCTTTCGTTATGCTGGCGTGCCCGTAGCGCAGCTACAGTTAGCAGTCAATGGGAAAGCATATAAGAACTAAATATGCAAAATAAGCCAGGAAGCAATAGCGAAGCGGTAGAGATGCCGGCTGCAGAGCAGGCATTCATGGTTCGAGCCCCCACAACACCAATTTATTTTTTTCGCAAAATAAGCAGGAAACAAGTCCCTGACACAAATATGTACACATAAAACCAGAATATATGTAAAATGCAATGCAATAGCCTATTTATATTGAATAAATGTGAGCTAAGAAATGAATATAAACTGCCAGATGTGCCCATAGCTGAGCTACAGTTCAACAGAGTGAGGTTATGTGCCCGTAGATAAGCATAGGTTTAACTGGTGCAAAATGAGTGCCTGTAGCCGAGCAGTGGTTTGCCACGTGAAATATATGTGCCCCTAATTGAGCTAAGTGGCATATGCGTGCAAATAGCCAAATGAGTGTTAAACCAGCGTACCCCGTTTGCGCGGAGCTGCGCACCATGCAAACGAGCTAACCGACGGGCAATGGTGAGCAAGCCGTATCCAAAGTGCCTTTACACAGACACACCCCTCAACATGTCCAGACAGTCATGAAAAATAAAATGCAGTGGCCAGGTTCGAACCCAGGATACTATACACCATAGTCAAGGTACAGAACCACTAAGCCATGACAGCAGTTCCTAGAAATGCAATATTAGCTCATATATAGGAATGAATACAAACTACAGCATGACAATGCAGGTTTACTGAAGTTGATACAATTCCAAACTGGCCAATCACAGATATGTGCGGGAAAAACGGACTATATAAGCCCCATAGGCGGGAATACACAGCATAAACGATTGTAGAACAGACCTGCAGTTAGAATGTCAGGTGTAGGTGAGGGTAGTCGCGCAGAGGTGGGGTGTTGAGGAGTCCAGGTACATGGCCTGGCTCCTAGTCCAAAACCATGAGGCCCAACTCATGCAGGGCCAGGTCCTTTGGGGAGCGTACAAGGCTGAGGCGTGGGACCAGTTGGCTCATGAACTCACCAGTGCCACAGGAATTCCTAGGACAGGTGAGCAGGTCCGTCACCACCATGCGGACCTGAAGAGACGTAAGCAGGACCAACTGAACCGTTGGATCCAGGAGGCCCGGCAATCACCCAACGCCCCACCACTGAGTAAGTATCAATTAATTATGTTTGTAGAAAGTTAAACTACCTGAAATCATGGAGATGTGTATTCCAATATTACTTCATTTATATTACAGCTGCAGGTGTCCGTTCTGCGAACCGCAGAGCCTATGCTGATAGGCTGGTGCGGTTGTGCCACCAGGCAGGTCAGTAATCCACTACTAGTAACTGTAAAGATGTATAAATGTATGACAGTCAGCATAAGAGTGCAGTGTAGCCAGGAAGGAATTAAATCTGCAAGCCACAGAGTGTGAAAGTGTATGCAAGTATTGCCTGATTACAACAGTTCCCAGCCTGTAAGTTGAAACTAATCATGAGACTGTCCAACACATATTTTGAAATAAAACTGCCCTGCCTGTAAGAAAATAGTACACAACCTGCAGCAGCAGGTAAAGTATAGCTGCAGAAGAGGATGAAATCACATGTGTGAAATATATTCCTGTGGAAATACTGAAACATGACAGAAGTGAGAGTGCTGGAAGGAACTGTATTAACTACTGTTAAAACATGTCAATAAAGCCCAGAAGTACCAGTCTGAATAGTAACATGAAAGCAAGTGAGAGAGTGTGAGAAAGTGTCAGGAATACAGCACTACAGTAGTAATAACCCCTGAATAAACTATACTGCAGACAGGACATAATTAAATGCATGTGAGACCCAGAACCAAACAGAAACATCTGTTCAAAGTGTTGCTGCATGTGGAATGTGTACACCTAAATCTGGATATGTTGCTCCCAGTCTGAAATATGCAGATAGGATGACTGTCTGATATACCAAACATCCACACCTGTCTACAAGTATAGGAAGCACAGTTAACAGGATGATGTATCTGCACACAGTTTGATATGAATCGTGTATGAACAGCAATAAAATGTAGAGTTATGTTGCAGTAACAGTCCCATCTGCAAGGTTACGTAGTTAACATATAGGACACTGTAGTTAGAACAGTAGTGTGTATATAACTGTAGCTATTAGAAATGTACAGCATATGTGGTTGTATTCGAAGGTGTTAATAATATGTTTGATTTACCCCACCCACCAACCATCTATAACCCATTCCACGGGAAAATGGTATGTGCAATCACAATTACCACCCCTGGACATCTGTCCTGTTGGGTCATATATATTTGCATGTCTGTTGATGCATCCGCCTCGTTCATACATCCACACCTGGTGGCCTGTTGCCATCAACCAACCCTGCATGTTGTTGGACTGTGTATTACTGTTCAAATTATGCATGTGCTATGCACGCTGTTCAATGGTGTGAATAACTGGGCGTTTGGTTAATGGGAATACTAATGCATGCTGTTACAACTAACTGTGAATGGTATTTATATGTCACTAACCCAAACTGTCATGACATAATGCAAAACATAGAACGACAGGGAAGGCGGGTTCCAGCGGACCCACCTCTCCCACCTCAGCTGGCGAGTGCACCTGGCACTAGTGCCGGGTCCGGACCCTCCTCCGGTGGCCCTGTGCCACCTGCGGGTGGAAGCGCTGTAGGGGACGGGGCTCGCCCCCCTCTGCAAGTGTGGCCGGAGGAGATCCACCACTCACCCTCCGTAGCGCCCGGACTGTGGTGCGTAGGGAGATTCGGGACTCTGTCCTTGAGCCCCTACGCCAGCTCGAGGCACGGGTGGCGCAACTAACGGGCATGCCCGTTGCCCGCCCACACAGCCCCCAGCACAGCCCGTCCTGGGCAGTGAAGGAACAGTGGCAACTGCCTATGGGTGGGGATATCAGTTCCACTGTTGCCATCTGTGGGCTCATGGGCTCTGGACATCCCAACCTCCGTCCCGTCAATTGTGTAACCCCCCCACATGTGTCATACACCGCCCCTGTATGCGTCTTGTTTGTCTTGTCTGTTAACCTACCCAACCTACCTCCCCAGCTGTACCGACTACCTTCACCTGACATACCACTCTCACCTGAAAAAAAAACAGGGCACTCTGTACCCACAAAAAAATTACGCCCCATACATAGCTGCCCATTCCGCACACATGTCTACTGGACATGGAACCCATCAATTCCAATTGGCTGTACAACAGGTATTACTGTTGTCCTGACACCTCTCTCAGGGGTGGAAGGTTTCAAATGTCACACCAAATTACATACATATGCACAGCTGTTGCTGATGAAGAAATGGGCAGCTATGGGCCTTACCTACATCCCTCCTGCACATCCCAAGCTTGTTTCCCTACTGTCTTACCCTCTTTGTGACCCCTTTTTCACCACTTTCCTGTCTCCCCGTTTTCTTTTCTTTCAAAGAAAATAGCGCGGGTGTGCGCAAGAGTAAGCACGTTAAGCGGTTGTAAGCGGGTGTGCGCTTGTGTGCGGAGCTAACCGCCAGTGCGCATGCGTGAGCTCCGCGCAAACCAGCGCTAACCCGGTTACAACTGCTTAAAAGTGCCTTAGGCACTTTGATTGACAGGTCCTGTACCCAGTTCCAAAGAAAAATAAAATCCCACTGTGAGTCCCGAACCCAGGACCTTGGCAACTATAGTCTGCATGACTTACCACTAAGCCATGACTCTTATATAAAATCATTGTGCTAAAGTAAATATATCATGTAACAGTAGGAATGAATGTAAAGGGAATATAGATGTGTAGTACACAAAGCATGACATTTAGAATCACAAACAAAACTGGTGGATTTCCATAATAGTAGTGTGTGAACAGAAACAGCCATGCTAGTTGGAAGCTAGTAGGTAATAATGTCACCATAGCACCTTGCAAGACACACACATACTCATAGCAGGATAAGCACTGCCCATACCCCACAACCTCCTACAGGAACACATCCGGACCAAGTAATAAAATATGTGGAGCAAAGGCCCAAAACCAGGGACACATTACAAATAAAGTTACAACAAATGCAGACAGTTCAGAAAGTAACAGGGTCTACACCTTGTGGGATGTGTGGAAGGGTATGCAGTCTGGAACTTGAATGTTTGTCACCATATTCTGACCTGAGCCCAGACTGACTTGCCAGATAAAGGTGTGCATGAGATAATGACTAAATTATGAGGCAGAAATGTGGACAGCCTGCAAATATCTGTACACATGACGGGCCCAACACCACCATATTTGATTAGTTAAGAACCCAGACATAGCAACAGTGAATGTCTTACAGGGATGCCCCACAGACCCCATGTGAAATGTACAAACAGTAGGCGGAAAGGTGTAACCCATGCAATGGTAACTATGGAGTCCGGAAAGTATTCACCACTCGCATGGCAGAAAAAGTGTAGTAATACACATGCTCATGCTAACCCACAGTCACAACTGCAGCATACCAGACATTTTAATGGGTGTACCCCACTGATATGTACCATACCATGAGGCACATAACTGATGAACCTGAAAGCCTCTGGGGCCTGCTCAGCAGCATACTCACATACCCTAATAGATGTCAAGGCCCACACCATGGACAGACCACACTGCATGCTGTAACACCCTAGCAGATATAGCAAGCATTCCAGGGTGTGAGTGTACATGGAAAGTAGGAAAGCTACAGCAGCACACTACAGTCAAGACACCTAGCAGGCACACCAGTACTGACAGTAAAGGGCAACTATTGAAGCCTTAGCAACAGAGTGCAAGCAAAGGTGAAAGGAAAGCACACACACACACACACACACACACACACACACACACACACACACACACACACACACACACACACACACACACACACACACACACACACACACATTAACAATAGTAGTAGTTGTAGTTGTCAGTGTACATACACAGTCAGTACAGGTAACTGGAGAAATGAATGGAGGAATGTTAATCCACAACCCACAGAGAAAAATGAGAGATACCAACCTTTACACTCACAGAATGTTGTCCACAGCATAACAGCATGGTCCCTGCCCTAAACATCTGAAAGGGCTACGCCTATTTCACACACCCTTTTATAGCACAGTTCTGAAATCACAGTGAGAACTGCAATCAGTACACAACAGGCTGCATGCAATTAGCAAATGCTGGCTAACAATTGGTGCAGAGGCCATCACATGGGCATATGCAGATACCTACAAAAGTATGCTGTACTCCATGTCCACGCATGCAATACTTTCATTGCACCCTGAGAGAGAAAGAGAGACAGAGAGAGAGAGAGAGAGAGAGAGAGATAGAGATAGAGAGGACTACACTGCAACTAAGCAGACGGAAACGAATCCCTCAGCAACAGCTACCTAGAGGCTGACAACTGTGAAGTGGAGCAGCAGGAAAGAGAGCCAGACAGTAGCAGACGCAGCTGGGACAAACACAGGTACTGTAAAGTAATACTATAAAGGTGTACATACTGTGAACCCACCATATGTGCCATTGGTCTGTATCCATATGTATATGAAGATGTGTAAAGGGCAGGATATACAGCACCTATCAGTGAAGGCTGTACATACATTTGTATGTGTGAGCATCTATGTGCACATATAAATGTTGTTTGATTGTAGGTTGTACTGCCATGTACAAATTAGGTTACACAGCTATGTATGTTTAGCAGTATGTTAGTGTGTGTATACAGTAAGGTAGACAAATATGCTGATATACCTGTCTAACATATGGCTATGTATGTATGTCAACATATGTATGTGTATATATATATGTATATATATACATATGATATGCATATATGTATACATACATAGAGAGAGAGATGTAGGACTACATAGACAGATGTCGATAGAATATTGTAGCAACATATCTATGTAATGCACACATGCAGAGATAGATATATGTAGATACATATACATAGACAGACTGATCTGATCACCTAGAGGTATGATTGTATATGATGACCTGCAACACAGCCTGCCCCCCCCGTCGGCCACACCCCCTCTGCGCCCCCCCTCCACATCTACAGCAGAATATGTACATCAATATATATATATGTGCAAATGTATACAGACATATTTACACATATATATATATATATCTATATACATATAGACATATCTTAATACATATATATATCTATAGAGAGAGAGAGAGATGTATATAGAGTCCGAGTGAGGCACATGTGTACAGATGTATTGCAACAGGTGCCTGGTGACAAAGGCACGGAGTGAACACCAGTGTCAATTCCGGAGTAACATACCACATTCCAGATCACCTACACCAGTAACCACCATATATGTGAGTGTCTGCCCACCACTGCATGCGTCAGGGGTGGGCAGGGTCAGACATGTGTACAATAGTGGCCCCAATGATAGTCACAGTGGCACACCATCCCTGGAATAGCTGCACATGGTATGTGTCCGCAGACATGGTGAGTCAGGCATGGACATGTAGGTCGGTGTACCCCCCACAGCACATAATGGATGCCATGGTATGGACCTCACATGACAGCAACAGATATGGAGAAGGACACAGTGACATGTACAACACTGTGACAATGCACCCAAACACAGTACCAATGCACAGTGACTGACAACACCACAGAGTACACATATGCTACCCACGTAGAGGTCACCACCCCCAGATGCACATATGGAGGTCACACCCATGACAGATGTCCAACAACCATTGTAACACCACCCACCATCCACAACCTAAATGTCTGCTGTGTGTCCTGTGCCACTGCAATAGTGTGCACATGTGTAGGTACGGGTTCCAACTCACAGATAGGACACACCCTGCAACAAACCACACAGTGTTAAGAAGCGAGACTCCCCATGTGTACATGTCACACATACCCCTGCTGAATGTTAGTCAGATAGGTAATATGCCATATGAGTCACCCTGCGTGACTGTGAGACGGCAGCAGGTACCATCACACCACATGTGTCACAATGGTCAGGTTAGCAGAACAGTACGCTGCTGTAGACACAGGGGCATTAGCATATTGTATAGTATTGTATTACAATGTCATGTATTGTGTTGTATTGTATTGGTATGGTGAGGTGCCTCCTTCATGGAGTGGAACCACCGGTGCTGTGCGCCAGTGTACGGGTACATACCCTGTAGTCAAGGTAGTGTAACATAGCACTTCTATATGTGTGTTTAGCTCCTGTCAGAGGTTATGTAGCATGCAACTGGGGATACCAGCAGGTCCCATCCATGTCGTGTATTCTGCTGACCTGCGGGTGTCTCTCACCTGGACATCTGTGATGACTTGTAGGTTAGGGTCAGCTGGGATAACTATGCCTTATTACAGGGGAGAGGGCGGGGTGACACCTGCTCTGAACCTGTCTGCCACAATGTTGTCTAGCTGTGGTGTCAGTGAACTATGTGTTGTGTACTACCTATGGGCATAGAGGATGGCTCCTGACCAGGTCGCTATCATAACTCACGTAGGCCTCCTGGTCGTCTGTAGTGTCACGCTTGACGTCTCACTCAACATTGCCCATGTAGTCAGTATGATGGGAATTAGATCCGTACCAGTGCTGCTCAGACATGCCCTCCCTTCAGTGACTGATGCTCTGTCTTGCAGTAGCTTACATCTTCTGTAATACAATCTGTCTATGGCTGGGGTCCGCCAGACAGGATGCTGTCCCTTTGTGGATAGTGTCTTGGCCATATATGTGAATGCATGAGCCATGCATTCTTGGAGATGTCTGTAGAAAGCAATTGTGTAGGGGTCAGCATTGTGGGTTGTCTCTGCCACTGGCCCAGTGGGCTGTAAGGATACCATATCACTGTTACAAAGTGTAATGTCTGTATCTGTAATGTTGTGCACTGTAGCCATCTGTGCTGGTGGTGGTGGTGGGATATGTATATCCAGGGCAAGCAGAGTGTGGTCAGCCCACAGTACTTGCCGATGTACGCCATACAGTACCTAGATACAAACCCCCAGAGTGAGGAGGTGCTCCTGACCTGAATTGGTGTTCTGACTGCTGGTGTTTGGTAGTATGTCGTACGGAGCCTGGCAGGTACTGTTGCACAGTTGCTGGCCGAGCACTGATACCTGGCCCTCTACATGTGTATCCACCAATAGACAGACAGATGCTACATATGTGAGATATGTGGTATCATAACAGTCAAGTAGCATGTGTAGTATGTGTGCCAAAGTCTGCTGACATATATTGCTGATACCAGGTTATCTTCTTTCTCAGGTACATGGCCCACCCAAGGCATCCCACATACTCCGCGGCTGAGGATGAGGAGATACACCAGAGCCTGGTGCGGGACTATGCAGCACTCTTTTCCCGCACCAGCCAGAATCAGCAGGTGAGGGCTGCACTGTGGCAGGACCTTGTCCGTCGGGTAAATGATATAGGCATGCATAATAGGACATATGAGCAGGTACGACATCACTGCAGTGATTTGATTAGACATGTCCGTCAGCGTGCGTCAGATATCCACAGGCAACAGGTCGCCACAGGTGGTGGGGTGGCTACACATCCCCCACTCACCAGACTGGAGGGACTACTCCTGAGTGTAGTGGCTCCAGTCCACCTGCAACAACAGCAGCAGCAGACATGCGTCATGATGGAGGCTGGAGCCACACAGCAGCAGGACAGTGAACGTGCAGGTAATATGTCATATGTGTAGTTGACTGTTGTGTATACTGGTAGTTAATGCATGTGTGTGGTGTGTCCTTGGTTCGTAGCTGCCACCATAGTATTTAATGTGCAAGCGTGATATCCTCAATATTAGCTGCAGACCTGTGAAAGGCGACTGTTGTACTCCTGACCTGTATCATACTCAGTAACATTGGCACAGTTGTGCCCACTAACATTAGTTTCCTCATGTCCGCAGGACCCTCTGGTATCACTGCAGTGCAGCCTATCCATGCTGGTGAGTGTCTATTTACAATACCTGTAAAAGTGTTGATAGTACTAGAACTATTTGGCACACTTAGTAGTGCTCTTTGTATGCATGTAGGTGTGTCTGTGTCTGTGTGTCGATATCACGCATACTGAGTACTGTACAATTGTGTGAAACTGTGTGCATGTGTGCATGTGTGCACCTGTGCATGTGTGCACCTGTGCATGTGTGCATGTGTGCATGTGTGCACCTGTGCATGTGTGCACCTGTGCATGTGTGCATGTGTGCATGTGCGCACCTGTGCATGTGTGCATGTGTGCATGTGTGCATGTGTGCACCTGTGCATGTGTGCATGTGTGCATGTGTGCATGTGCACCTGTGCATGTGTGCATGTGTGCATGTGTGCATGTGTGCACCTGTGCATGTGTGCATGTGTGCATGTGTGCACCTGTGCATGTGTGCATGTGTGCATGTGTGCACCTGTGCATGTGTGCATGTGTGCACCTGTGCATGTGTGCATCGCTGGTAATGTGTAGACATTGTAAACTGTGTTTCCTGTTTCCTTCCCACAGGTTCTGTTGCTGCTCTGGTGTCATCTAGCGGGAACCTGAGTCAGGTGCCGTGGGTACTGCTAATGATGACATTGGTGTAATGGCACAGGAAGGTATGCCAGGGTCCGCCATTGGTCAGCCAATTGACAGTACACAGCTGTCGACCCCATCAATGCGCACAGTTATCCTGCCAATACACCCCTTGTCACCACTGTCCCTAGGTGATGGACAGCATACAGTGGGCATTGACCAGGGTAATGTGGTATCTGCGGCACATGCTTCCCCACACAGCAGCCATGGGCATGGCCCAGAGATGGTACCACACAGACAGATGTCCAGGGGTTCCCGTGGGAGCATCCATGGGCGTACTGCCCCTGGCAGACGTGCCCACAGAGGTCTTACAACCTCAGCTATGTTTCGGACTGTCATGCAGGCACAGTCACGTATGGAACGGTACACCAGACAGGGTCTGAGGGAGCTGGCAGCATGTCGCACAGCCATGACCGACAGTATGCGTGACATTGCGGCGCCATCCGTGATTTCACCGATGTCGTAGACAGACGTTGTGGGGACATATTACACCGGATCCACAACTACATGT
Source organism: Protopterus annectens (assembly GCF_019279795.1). Taxonomy (NCBI): domain Eukaryota; kingdom Metazoa; phylum Chordata; order Ceratodontiformes; family Protopteridae; genus Protopterus; species Protopterus annectens. The sequence goes on from NC_056737.1 coordinate 225,463,084, forward strand.
CCATGAGCCAGGGTGATGGTGGGCGGTTGAGGCGTCGACGTGGCCGTATGCCAGCAACAGCAGCAGCTGGCAGTCGGCGCGATGACAACAGGGCCGCCGCCCGTAGTGCCAGCAGCAGCCCCAGCAATGCTGGGTCTGTGCTGTCATCAGACCGCCCCAGGAGACCACGTGCACGTGGCTCTGGCCAGGCCCGACAGGGCTCTGTGTCCAGTCAACGAACACCTGCTTCTGATGACAGTACCCAGTCTGGGTTGGTACGGATACGGTCCGTAGCAGCCCTGCAAGGCACAGGTACCGTGTCCGTGGCCAGAGACACTGATCTGTATGACCTGGCAGGTACAGTCTGTGGCTGTCCACAAACACCAGTATATGGCAGCCATGAGGTGGAACTGTGTGCATCCATACACACATGCAAAATAACAACACCTAGGGCTACCGCACACGCACACACTGCATCAACAGTGCCCCACCTTCTACTGCTGTCCCTCACCAACACACATACACATACATGTCAATTGGTGGTATGGGTGGCTGACCCAGGCATACCAAGTTCACACCCTGTGCATATGATGAAACTGTGCCACCTCCTGCATTCTGTAACAACTGTGCAGGTACAGGTTAACATGTTGCTGATGCACAGGGTGACCACATAGATGTGTAGTAATAGTATCATGTTGTTAACAGTACTGTACTGTGTGCTGAATTAATTGTGGGTATATCACAGCATGCCTGATGCAGTATTTGTGTGATTGTCATGTCCTGTTGTCTACACCCATGGTAAGTACCATAGTGTATCATCTGCACATGTTGGCATACTGGTGGTAATGATGTCAACGGCAGGCTACATACATAGGTAGCACAGGGGATGGGTAATGAATGTAGTAATCCACAATGATGGACATGTGAATTGCAAGTGGCATGTTGCCCACACTAGACTCTGCAATGCAGATGTGTGAGGATGTTGATATGTGTGCAGAACTACACAACTGGTACAGGACACACAGGAGCACACTAGCACTGCATGCACACATCGCATACCATGCTAGACAGCACCAACACACATAACTAACTGTCACAGGAGGGAGAGTCCCCATATATGTCAGGGATACTGTGGTGGCAGGCCAGGGTGCATACATCCTACTAGGTATGGCACCACTGAGTGAAGGCTCGGTGTCTGTTATTTGGCATGTGTATTACTGCAGGTATGGGCACATGGGTTTCTATCCAGTTATTGTACATCCTGACAGTACATGCATGTTCCGTACACTTGTGTGCACTGAGACTGGACCCTAGACATCTGACCAGTGTATTTCCATGTACATGTGCATAGCGCCTGCATATTTGCAGTGTTACCTTATGGAACTGGTACAGCTTGTTTGTTGTACAATGGACTACATGGAGCCCTGTTCACTGTATCTTTGTTTGCATGCATGTTTGCTTGCAATTACCCTGGAATACCGATCACACCTGCAATGCATGGTTATAGAGCTTCTGTGGACTCCTAGTGCCATCTGCATAGCCTACTATATGTATGGCCATGTCCCACTTGACAGGTTGCCACTGTTTGACCTGTTCACATGTACATTGCCTGTGACACAGTGCATATGACCTGCCTGGCATGTGTCCACGTGAGCAGTCATATATGCTACTGCTAAGTAGTCACAGGCACTACACCTTCACACATTCATCTCCTGTTGAACTACCTGCTTTGCTAGGGACAGCCTGCACCTGTCACCCCTGGCCTATCAGGTATTGGCAAAGCCTCTTGCTACCCCCATAGTGCCTATGTTAGGCAGGGCCCACATGACAAACCCACCTTCATAGGTATCACAAGGGATAAGACACTAAGAGCAATGCTACCCAACGCCAGATGTCTAAACCTCCAGATGCATGCACCCGAAACACTCCTTGGCATGGGGAACATCGATATCTGTGCAGTAACAGATGCCTGGTTCAGGGCTACTGAGAGCACACCAGCACTACCGGGTGTAACCCGGTTGATTCCATTGCTACAGTCACCAAGGCCATTGCCGAGGGAAGGTGGTTCACACAGCCTACCTGGACCTTGCAAACGCATTCGCAACAATACCCCACTTGGGCATTCTAGGGAAGCTCACCAGCTGAAATATAAGCCCCTATGTCACTAGATGGATTGCACAGTGGCTCAAGAACAGAACCCACATGGTTAGCATTGCTGGAGCCATGCCAGACCCCATAACAGTTACAGGTTGTGTCCCAGAAGGCTCAGTCCTGGGACCCTCTTGTTTGGTACATATTTATTGGAGGTACAGGCCAACACGGATGAACTGTGGCTGTCCAAATATGCAGATGACTGCAAACTGGACACCATAATCGACTCCCCAGCTGCCACAAGCATCTTCCAAAGGGGCATCATAGCAACAGACAACTTGTGCCAGAGCCATGGCCGTCTGCTGAACAGTGTGTAGGAGGGGAATGTGCATCCTGTAGTCTGTCCACCTGGTTGCCAAAACGGACATTGTCCTCACACACACTAACCCCCCTCAGCCAAAAACACACACATGCCAATTGCAGGATTCAAACCCCTATCTGACTGTTATGACACGTGAGACGGGCGCAATAGCAGCACACGCTATTTGCATTACTGGGGGGTTTCTCTTCCCCTGCTATACTTATAGAGTGCTGACATCATCAGTGTTTGGAAAAGGGAATGGGCATCCTGTAGTGTCTTATCCTATTTGCCAAAAGGGACACTTCCCTCACACACTAACCCCCCTCAGACAAACACACACACTTGCCATTCACAGGATTCAAAACCCTACCTAACTATGTTATGACACTTGAGATGGACGCATTAGCAGAGCGCGCTATTCGCATTACTGGGAGGTTTCCTTTCTCCTGCTCTACTTATAGGGTGCTGACATCATCGCTGTTTAGAAAAGGGGATGGGCATCCTGTAGTCTGTTCACCTAGTTTCCAAAAGGGACATTTCCCTCACACACTAACCCCTCTCAGACAAACACACACACTTGCCATTCACAGGATTCAAACCCCTACCTAACTATGTTATGACACTTGAGACGGACGCATTAGCAGAGCGCGCTATTCACATTACTGGGAGGTTTCCTTTCTCCTGCTCTACTTATAGGGTGCTGACATCATCGCTGTTTAGAAAAGGGGATGGGCATCCTGTAGTCTGTTCACCTAGTTTCCAAAAGGGACATTTCCCTCACACACTAACCCCTCTCAGACAAACACACACACTTGCCATTCACAGGATTCAAACCCCTACCTATGTTATGACACTTGAGACGGACGCATTAGCAGAGCGCGCTATTCGCATTACTGGGAGGTTTCCTTTCTCCTGCTCTACTTATAGGGTGCTGACATCATCGCTGTTTAGAAAAGGGGATGGGCATCCTGTAGTCTGTTCACCTAGTTTCCAAAAGAGACATTTCCCTCACACACTAACCCCTCTCAGACAAACACACACACTTGCCATTCACAGGATTCAAACCCCTACCTAACTATGTTATGACACTTGAGACGGACACATTAGCAGAGCGCACTATTCGCATTACTGGGAGGTTTCTTTTCTCCTGCTCTACTTATAGGGTGCTGACATCATCGCTGTTTAGAAAAGGGGATGGGCATCCTGTAGTCTGTTCACCTAGTTTCCAAAAGGGACATTTCCCTCACACACTAACCCCTCTCAGACAAACACACACACTTGTCATTTACAGGATTTAAACCCTACCTAACTATGTTATGACACTTGAGACGGACGCATTAGCAGAGCGCTATTTGCATTACTGGGAGGTTTCTTTTCTCCTGCTCTACTTATAGGGTGCTGACATCATCGCTGTTTAGAAAAGGGGATGGGCATCCTGTAGTCTGTTCACCTAGTTTCCAAAAGGGACATTTCTCTCACACACTAACCCCTCTCAGACAAACACACACACTTGCCATTCACAGGATTCAAACCCCTACCTAACTATGTTATGACACTTGAGACGGACGCATTAGCAGAGCACGCTATTCACATTACTGGGAGGTTTCCTTTCTCCTGCTCTACTTATAGGGTGCTGACATCATCGCTGTTTAGAAAAGGGGATGGGCATCCTGTAGTCTGTTCACCTAGTTTCCAAAAGGGACATTTCCTCACATTAACCCTCTCAGACAAACACACACACTTGCCATTCACAGGATTCAAACCCCTACCTAACTATGTTATGACACTTGAGACGGACGCATTAGCAGAGCGCGCTATTCGCATTACTGGGAGTTTTTTTTTCTCCTGCTCTACTTATAGGGTGCTGACATCATCGCTGTTTAGAAAAGGGGATGGGCATCCTGTAGTCTGTTCACCTAGTTTCCAAAAGGGACATTTCCCTCACACACTATCCCCTCTCAGACAAACACACACACTTGCCATTCACAGGATTCAAACCCCTACCTAACTATGTTATGACACTTGAGACGGACGCATTAGCAGAGCGCGCTATTCGCATTACTGGGAGGTTTCTTTTCTCCTGCTCTACTTATAGGGTGCTGACATCATCGCTGTTTAGAAAGGGAATGTGCATCCTGTAGTGTCTTTTCCTATTTGCCAAAAGGGACATTTCCCTCACACAGACTTACACACACACCAACCTCACACACACACACACACACACACTGAGCACTTGAAACCCCTATCTAACTATGTAATGACACTTGAGATGGACGCATTAGCAGAGCGCGCTATTCGGATTACTGGGAAGTTTCATTTCCCCTGTTGTACTTATAGGGTGCTGACATCATCTGTGTTTGGAAAGGGGAATGTGCATCCTGTGGGGAGAAAAACACCAAGCACACTATGGCTAAGCTGTCATTCCCTAGGGCAAACAGCCTAGTGTTGACCTCTACACCATTATGTTTAATTGTCAAATGCACATTATTTGTTGCTGATAGCCTGTTTGCATATCTTTATTGCCATAGCATTCCATGTTGGTATGAACATCTTCTGCATCTGTGGAAACTGTTTGCATATGGGAGGGATCCACTATATCACGTATGTCTCTGTAGTCATTTAACTGTGTGCACTGGGCAGACTGCTGTAATGTGGTTGTTTCCTGGCATAACACATAACAATACCAGATATGTGTGTCCCACTGCTAAACCAAGATTTGGACTAAGTGTGTGAGCATGCCCAGTTCAGCCTTCCCATGGCATGTTGTCAAAGTGTGTGAGCATGCCCAGTGTGATTATTCCATATGTTGGACTCTGCAGCCCACCACATTTGTGGATGTGTGTGATCTTCACAAACTATCACCCATTCATGGTTGTGGGTTGTGTGTCATGTTGTGTAGTTACTGTACAACTGCTTTGTGTGTGAACACAACAGGATTATACTGTGCCTGCAGTGTTTGCATGGGATACTTTGCATACAGTTGTCAACATCCTTTCACACTGACCTAACACTGTAGTACTGTATGGTGTACTGGTAGTACTTTGACTGTGGTGGACAGTAACCTGGGCTTTACTGCTATCACTGCTTTACATTTCGATAGTGGGCACAACAGCCTGGTTGGGGCCAGTTGTGTACATCTGACCATGTTGCATTCTGTTCAGATATGAACTACTTACACCAGGCTTGTCCAACATTGTTAGTGTATTCCACAACATAGGTGTACAATTGCAAACACTAGCGATGTGCCCTAGTCCATGTCTAATGCAGGTTGGAGGGTGTGTTTGTCCTTCAACACACATTGTAAGGGGTGTTTGCCATGACATATGTCATGGTTAGTATACTGTGCCTCTGTCTACCTGTGACATGACAGTGATACCCAGGATAAACCTACCATCTCCTGTCCACCCATCAGGATTCCTATTGAGGAAGATTGATATGTGACTCTATGGGTAGCCTGTGCTGAGGGTTCACTCATGGGTGGGAGTGGCTTCTGTGTTATGGATCACACAGTACAGCTTATCCTATGTAAGTCGGTGCTGGGGTTCAGGTCTGTCATGTGCATAGCTCACTGCCATTCAGATTGTACTATGTGCAGCATGTTTATTGATGCCAGCAACACAGGCAACACATGGCATCTGTGTAGGCTGTTTGATACTCCTGAAGAGGTACTGTTGGGGACTTTACAGTTGATGGAGGTGTCTGCTGAGGTACATCCCACAGGGGCTATTGTAGTCGATTGTACCACTGATGCAGGAGGACTGCAGAGCCACAATGACCTCCCTTATGTAGATCTGACAGCCTTCATGATTAGGTGGGTATATGGTATGTTTCTGTAAACACTACAGCACATGTTTGTCCAATGCAGGATATCTATCACCCTGTGTCCCCAGGTCTCTCATTACATGTTAACTACATAATGGGTTAACACCTATGTGGTGATTGGTGGGCACTTACTGTATATCCACGGGGGTTGACTATACATGTTTCTGCACTTAGCCTGCTGACATAGCTATGGCACCAGTTGTCTGTTTCTATGTGGCCCTTTTGTGGGATGCATGTGTCAGCTGGTGGATCATATGGTGAGCGGTTTGTAGTCCTCTGCAAACATGTTGGGACACAGTCCTTCCATGTTTGCCTGTACCTATGGGACATATATACCAGACGAGGGAGATACCAGGACAAAGCCTTGTGGGATGCCAGTTATATCTGGTTTGTAGCCTGACATGGCTGAAGCATGTCTGACCATGTCTGTTCTGTCCTTGGTCTGGTTTGCAACCCCTCTACTGACATGTGGGTTTATATTTACGCTGGTGAGCCTATCTATACTGAACATGTAGGGTATTGTATAAAAGCCTTTGCAAGGTCCAGATACACTGTGTGGAGCACATTGCCCTCATCCATGACCTTAATGACTGTTTCAATTGAGTCCAACATGGTTAGGGGCAGGATCTGCACTTGAGAAGGCCACACTGGGTTGGGTCCGGTGTCAGTAGGTCCCCAACATCCTTATGTCTGTGGTACATGCTGATCCTTTCCATAGCTGTGCAATCTGGTCTTCTCAGGATTCTGGGGTAGTACTGTTCAGTATCCATTCAGGCAACACCTTTGTTGAGAAGGACCACTGTTGTTGTACACTGCTCTTTGGGTACATATTCTGTGGTACGGCTGACATTGAGCAGTAGTGTGGTTTGGCATTCCATTCATCTTAGACTCCATGTTGCACTAAGCCCAGGTCACCATCTCATACCATTGCTGCTGTGTGTTTTGCTTTGGAGATGTTGTCTGTTACCTCAGCATCTGCTGTGTCAGGGGGCCAGCAGTCTGCTGGGATAGATATTCTGGATTCGAGGGGTGGGGGGGTTTGCACTGCACCTGTCGGGATGTATGTTGGCAATATGTGTGTGTGTTTGTGGTATATGTGTGATTCAGGGCATATCTGTGAATTCCCAACATGGCTCCTACCATCAGTTGTGTAAGCCTTGGGATTATCCTTCGTGTCCTGTACAATTTGTATCTACATAGGTTCATAGGTTCATACTAGGCTATCCACCCTGGGCATTTGTTAGCCTGGCCAGAGTGTGTGTGGCTTTTGAGACCCCTTGCTATGTGGATATTATGGCCATGTATTATTTGCTTTGCTGTGCCTCTGTCTGGACATGACACAGTGAAGGCCCCACTGTAACTCTACAATCATCCATCCACTTGGCAAGATTCCTGTTGAACAGTGTCAGTGAGGGGCTCTGCCTAACATGGGGTGGGGTTCTGGTCCAGGGTGTGTGGAGCCTCTGGATTATGTATCTGTCCCACCGCCACATCCTATTTCATTATTTGTTGAGGTTGACATCTCTCACTCTCGCAGCTCCAATGGATATGTGTTGTCTGGGGTGGAGCATGTCCATTACTCCTGTGTTGGGCGTGGCCTCCTACAACAGGCATGCAATGCCTCTGTGTGGGCAGTCTGTGACTGGAGTCAGCTGGGGTGTCTACAGCCAGGCAGCATATGACATATATGTGTGACACTTTATCCTCTTGGTGAGGTACCTTTGCGGGCTTTCTCACTGCTGCAGGTGTCAGGTGAGGTAGATCCCATATGAGGCATTGTACTGGAATATGGGTGTGATCGGGATAAAGTATAGGGGCACAGTGACCTCTGTTGCCATAGATGTGACTCCTTTCCTGATACAGTGTCACATGTAGACAGTCTTCCTAGCCACATTGGCAATGTGGGTGTCACATAACAGGTTACTGTTCACTTGTGTCCCTAGGTCCCTGGTTACTCCTTCCATACATAATGGTTTACCACCTATGTGGTATTTCGTGGTACCTTGTTTGGTATTTGGTGGGACATTCATACTGTCCAGTGTCTTCCGGACGGTTGGGGGGGGGTTATTGTGTGTGAGAGTGCGGTCTGTAGCATGCCACAGACTGCACAGCAGTCTTGCCTACAGTTAGTTGCACATGGGTGAACTCCACTGCCTTGTGCATTGTCAGTTACCTGGACGTATGGGTGTCTGTGATGCCTATGGTTACTCACCTCCTTTTATGTCGTGTTCCAGGTTTTGGGGCCATGTCACATGGTACGTGGTATAACCTGGTAGTGCTGGTGTGCTGTCAGGAGCCTTGCAGCAGGTTTCTGTCACTGCACAGACATCGATGTTCTCTATTCTGGGGATGGCCTCGGGAGCATGCATATTGGGGTGTACACGTCTGGCATCGGTCAGCATTTCCCTTATGTTTCTTCCCACTTCTGTTTTCTCGGGTGGTGGGTCAGTCTTTTCAGCCTTGCCTACAAAAGGCTGTATGGAGGTGGCCAAGGCCTTATCCACTATTCAGACGCCCAGGGGTAACAGGTGCAGGCCATCCCAGGGGCAGCTGCATGGCTTGTCAGGCATGACATCCCACGCAGACAGACATTGGATCCCCTTGGAATGACACCAGTAAGTGTGCTACTTGCTATGACTGATCATCCCGTGTTTCTACTGTGGCATTATTCTTGGTAAGGGTAGGTTGCTGCAAACGGTGAGTGTCATACCAGCCTGGACTACATAATCGGATAGCTCATCTGTGTCTCTTTACATGTAGTCTAGGGCAGTACCTCTCAGGTCATTCACACCAGCATGGACTATGACTGCATCATATTTCTATTTGCTTTGGAGTGACCTACATATTTCTGTTATGTGGCATATTGTGGCGGCCTACAGGCAGCTTACTGTACCCTTTCCTTTGTTCAGTCTGCTGTGCGGGACAGCAGTGTGTCTGACTATGGGGTCACCTATTACAACTGTATCGGGCATGTTGTTTCTCCTTCTGGCCTGTGACTGTTTGGCACACCAGCTTTGTGTGCTATGTGTTGCATGTGCTATGTTTGGAGGCTGTTTCATTGGGTGTCTGCTTTAGTGGCCTCTGTTGGTGTGCTGTGTGTGTGATTTCTGCCTCCGGGAATGTATTTCTGTGTTTATGTGTTTGGTTTGCAGTTGTGATAGGTCTATGTGGGTATGTGTTTGTGGCGTGTGTGGTTACCTTCTCCTACTGACTTGTTTTGTGTGTACTGAGTTGGGGGAGCTCTGCCTCTGGTTTGGATGGATGGTTGCATCTCTCACATATATTTGTATTTCTTGGGTGGAGTTGGTGGTTGTCTGTGTACTTGGGGCAGGTGTAACATTGCCTCAGGATTCACAGATTCCACTTGTTGTGCCTGGCCTTACTGGGTTGCATGTGTGGACAGATTATATTGCCATACTACTGATCAGTAATTACGTCATTGTTCATGCTTGCTCTATCATGTAGTAGCTTCCTCATTCTCTTGCATGTTTTGGTTATGGCTGGTCTCCACCATGCCAGATTTCGGCACTGTGTCTTGTTTTACTTTGGGACTGCATAATCCAAGCATTCCTGGCAGTGTTCATGGAATGGCTGTCTTACAGGTTCTGAGGCATGGCCCATATTTTGCACCTGCACGGACCTTTCATGGATTCCACATCAGTTTGGAGGTGTGCAAATAATGCTTAGCACATGTTTTCCACTGTGATTTTCGGACAGGGACTGTGGTCAGGATTTGTATATCCAGTGTGATTACTATATGGTCTGGTTTTACCAGTGTGCAATACACTTCTCATATTGACATCCCGTACCCATGTTGCTGATTATCACATCCAGTATGCTTGCCCCTCTTGTGGGGGTGGTACGTTGTTCCTGGGCCTTTTGGTTTGTGGATTCGATGACCTTTTGTCCTACACTGTTGCAGCTGGTATAATGCTCCCAGTCTATGTGTCTGGGTATTTGCAGTCGCCCAATATAATGTGGTTTGGAGGACTTGATATATATTCATGTATTCCAGCATGGGCCCGATGCAGTTCCTGGTGTTGGGCCAGTACTCTGTAGCAGGCTATACACTGGTGGGCAGTTTTAGCCACTGTTACTTGAGCATGGTTAATCCATGCTGCTTTTTGTGGTGGTACCAACATGGGGGTGTGGTTATCCTTGACAATTCTTGCTGGTCACCCTCCTTTTGTAGCTTGTTCCAAGTGTTGAGGGTGTACAGCACAGTATGTGGTGTAACCTGGTAGTGTTAGGGTGCTGTTGTGAGCCTTGACTCAGATGTCTGTTACAGCACAGTTATCAACATTCTCCATACTGGGTGGGCTTACGCTGCATGCATCTTGCTGTTTGAACTTATCCCTTATCTTATTCTTATCCCTTCTGGTACCTGTGGAGATGGGTTTGTGTTTTGAGCCTTACCTATTCAGGGCACACTGTGCGTGACAACAGCCTTTGCCAGTATCCATACGGCCTGCACTGATAGGTGCATGCCAGTCCTAGCAGGTGGTGCATCATGTCATGCTCAGCATGTCATCCCAGACTGGCACACAGTGGGTCCCCTTTGCCTAACTGCATTACTTCGGCAATTGTTGCACTTCATCATCTCGTTGTCCTGTTGTGGCATGCTGCTTGTTGAGGGTAGGATGTTAGTCGGAGTCCTCAGGTGTGCATATGGTACTTGGTGTTACATTACTTAACACATAGCATTCATGCCTCAGGTGGTGCTGCAGGGCTGCCTCTGTCGGATGCACATATTACACTTCCCTGTACATGTTTGTGAGCAGGTTGTGTCACGTTAGGCATCCCTGTTACTATATGAGTGAGTCAGAGAGGGGTATCATTCCCAATGTTCCTACTGAGCCAATGTATGTGCTATGCGTTGCCTCTTTGCCAAGGCCAGGGCATACTGGGCCTCCTTCTGCCTACTGGGGCAGGCTCAGGTTGTTCCTCCTCCGAGTCACGCTGTGCCTGTGGTGGCCTTGGCGATGGTGGGGGCTGTTTGGCCCAGCCCTATGCTGGTCCTGCTGCAGCTGTTTTCGCATGATCATATTATGTAGCATAGCACATACCATGACAATTTGGGTACATGTAGTTGGTGTGTACTGCAAGGCTCCACCAGATGTGTCCAGACACCGGAACCGTGACTTGAGCAGCCCAAACACACGCTCTATTACATTACGTGTTTGTGCGTGTGCCTCATTATGGCGTTCCTGTTCAGGTGTGTGTGCGTTTCTGATGGGTGTCATCAGCCACGGCTCCAGTGCATATCCTGCATCCCCACTAGGTGTCCGTGGGATGACCCCATTGGCAAATGTCTGGTACAGCTGCGTCAAATGCCAGATGTGGGAATCGTGGTAGCTCCCAGGACAGCCAGCACACACATTCATTATTATGCCCTGGGCATCACACACGACCTGGCAGTTGATGGAGGGAAGCCCTTGCGGTTTATGTAGGCCCTACCCGCTCTCCTGCTGGTGCTTTGATGCGTGTGCGTGCAGTCTATAGCACCCAGTACCTCAGGGTATTCCGCTATTTGCTGGAAGAGACGCATGTTGCTGGCTAATACCTCACGGGCATTGGGGAAGTATACATGATCACCGACATGTGCTGACATGGCATCCAGGAACTGGTGCAGTACCCTGGAAGCTGATGCCTGTGATATCCCCATCATATCGCCAGTTGGTCTCTGGAAGGTACCTGTTGCTAGTATTCTTAGGCCAACACATACCTTGGTTTCCACTGGGATGGGTTCCCCTCTGTTGGTTCTGTGTGTGAGGCGTGGCCTGCACAGCTCCACTATTTGCTGCAGGAGGTCTCTGTCCACTCTATAGCACTCTACTATCTCCAGCTCATGTAACCCGTGGTAGGTAACCCTGGGCCTGTACACTCTTCTCCGTCTCCTCACTGCGGGTTGTCTGGCACCATCTGCATTGTCACCACCCTCAGCAAGTCGCCTATGTCTCATTATGACAGCTATGGCAGCCCCTAACATTTCTGCTCTGAGTTCAGCTTTTTCAGTTTTCACTTCTGATAACTTAACTCCTGTCTTGCAGTGTCTCTTGAGAGAAACATTCTGCACTGCTGTTTGCAGAGTTTTAAGTGCTGGGCTGGCCTAGTATTCTGCCTGTGTGATTGCCTGCATCTAATTGTTTTCACCTGCTAGCTCCAGCAGTATTCCCTGCTAACTTCCTAGTACATCTGTTGCTTCCTTTTTCCTCTCTGTTTCCTCAGGGTGGAGCCATGTGCAAACCAGCACAAACACGCTCACAGTGGCTTACACGCGCGCACACATACTTACACAGTTCAGAATCTGCTTATTCGGTTTTAAACGCGTGCACGCCCGCGCAAACAGTGTTACACATCTCCCAACACGCTCCCACATGCTTAGTCTGCCTTACACGCGCGCACACTGCCTTACTCGCGCTTCATGGCGCGCACACGTGCGCATACACGTCCAGCAAGAAACTTTGGTGTAGTCAACAGTGTACACCTTCCATTTCTTGACTTTCTCATGTTTACTTAGTGGCACACCTCCTTCCTTGATATCTCTCTGACATCTGTCATGTAACTCTACCTTCCAATGAATTCCATACCTTTCTACCATTCCCCCCTGTGATGTCACCTATCTCCTACTCTGTTCCTCCCCCTTCTGTAACTCTTACACTACTCAGAATGTGCTCATTTGCTATGTGACAGTGGAATTCAGTATCCTTACCCTCATTTGCATCAGATTGCCTACTAATGCTTAGTTACATCTCTTAGACTTGGCTTCCCCCCTTGGCAACCACTACACGGTGGCCATGTTGGTTTTCCTATGCTGGTCCCTCCATTGACATTCCATGTATTGCATAAATCCTACATTTGTAGGTTTAAAACCTTCGTTCATGTTTTATGCAGCGCAGCCCGTTGCGTGGGGCTGCTGCGTTTCCATCGGCAATTGCGAAAAAATAATTATAAATTTAATATTTTTGCATGGTTGCATTGCCAATGGCCACATATTTGGCCATTGGCATGCTGCCTAACATATGCACCCTTTATTTGAGCTGACATGGCTCCATTGCGGTTGTTGCAGAAACGTACTCAGTTGTCAACTGAGTACATTTCTGCAGCTAACACGGCTCTTACACGGGCTGTTCTTGGCTTCCTGGATCACTAATCAGCCTCATTTGCATGCTATTCGGCTGCAAGTGGGCTGATTAGCTTAGCCACGCCCACTCCATGTAAGAGCCATGTTAGACTGACTCTTACATGGACTTTGGGCTGTTCCTGGATCGCGAAGGCTACATGGAGTCTTACTCTACTCATACACTCCGTGCAAGCCATCGTGAATCCGGCCCACTGTTTTTCACAAATCTGTTGTATTAATGAACACAAATTTTCATTTGAAGCTTCTGACAGTTTTTCTTGTGGAAGGATTTTTCTTTCCTCTAATTTCTCTGAATCATTTTGTATATCTTGTGTCTGGGAATTCTGGGCTTTTTGCATGATAGTAACAATACATAATTTTTTTCTTATCCTCAGTAGTCCACTCTATCATCTTTATGGCTCTTCTTTGGCCTATCGTTTTTTGTGATTTTTGTGGACTGCTTATTTCTTCTACAATGGGGGGGGGGGCATCCTCCCCCTGGGCCTGGCCTGATCCCATTGTAAGAATGTTTCCGTATTTTGAGGATTCTACACTGTCATCTTTTCCAGCCCTGGCACCAGTGCTCTTAGTAGAATTGGGCACATTTTTATACTGGGTCTTGTGCACCCAGCTATCATTTTTAATTTTTGACCTACTTCTGTCCATGATATATGCTATATAAATACAGTCTATTTATCAGTGCTGCCTTGGCGAGATTTTGTGAAAACAGGGTCCACCTCATGAAGGTACTCACCAAGACTTGAGGATGAATTAGATCTCAGCACTACTACTCTCCTTTGCTTGCTGACTTTTCTTCTCTCCATTCAGACCCCTGGGACCATTATAGGTGATTACATACAATACCACAGTGAAGTGGTACATAAACAAACAGGGAGGTGCCAGGTCTTACCCCTGTACAGGCTAGCTGTGATAACTTGGACTTAGCTCTACAGCATTGAATAACCCACCAAGAATCATACATTCTGTCAGAACAAAATATAGTGGCAGACTGTCTAAGCAGGACCAGGACAGACCATCCTGAATGGAAATAGAAAGAGGCGAGTCTAGCAGGAATGGATCCAATTTTTGAGGAACACTATTACCAATAGATCTGTTTACCTCCTTTCAAATGAGACAACTAAATAGTTCTGTACCAAAACTCCTTGTAGGCAGGCCACAGCCACAACTAAAGACAATCTATGCTGTACAGGGGGAAGGGGAAAATGTATTAAACTATGAACTAAATGTTGTTAATGAGTCTTCGTACAGTATATTAAGCAATGTATGTGGTGATTTTAATATCTACAACTATAGTGATACTACATTTGATGGCAGGATTGCTGATGTTTTTGATAAAGGGTTATCCTTTGTTCCCAGTAAGAATGCAATGCTGGACAATATGCTAATTAATTTAAAATTGTATACCAGAAAGTTAAATTTTTATTTCCACTTTAAGGGGGTGGACCTGAGTCCAACTGATCATGAGGTATGTAAAAAATTTAGTTTTTTTAATCCCGCCCTATACCTTGTAGTGCAAACTTTTGAACAGATGTGTGAAAATGATATACGAAAGTTATTTAAGGCTAAAGGAATGCACTCCGTAAGGGGGAACAATATGGACAGGGAAGAAATAAGACTGGTGGAGGAAATATGCAGTAATAAGGAGATCAGAGTTATGAAGCTGGATAAAGGGGGTGGGCTTATGATCATGAACACAAATACCTATATTGATAAAATGTTTACGTTAATATGCACAGACAACTATTGTGAAATTAGCTTAAATGAAAAAAAACATATTATATAGGAAGGTTGACATCATGTTAGAAAAAGTATTATTGAACAGGCAGATAAGTTTAGAAGAACATCAGTTCATGGAAGTGAAAAGCCCTAAAATACCAACAATCTTTCGAATTCCAAAGATACATAAAGATCTTGTTGATCTCCTTTTAAGACCGATTGTAGATGCAAAAGCATCAAAAACATATTTCATCGCCATGTTTCTAGATGGCCAACTGAAGAATGTATTAAAGGAATGTCCATGGATTATTAAAGATTCCTGGGATTTTCTTAGTAAAATTAATAATAATATGTTGTTGTTGTTGTTTGCGTCTTTCGGCTTTTCCCGGTTAGGTGTCGCCACAGCGGAACTCCGGTCCGCTAATGATTGGCAGTAGATTTTTACGTGCTGAGTTGCCAGCCCTGACGCACAACCTTCAACGGAGGTACGCCCATTCACGCATGTCTCCACACAGAAGATGCTCTAGCTGAGAATCGAACAGGACAACGTCTACAATGATAAATTCTTCTTTGTTACCATTGATATCAGAGACCTATTTTCTGTAATACCTCATGATACAGGTATGGAATGATTTTATTCATACCTTTGTCAGCATACACAAATTAGGCATGATCGTATTTTAACAATCAGAACTCTTATGGAACTAGTACTTGATACCAATATTATTGTATTCAAAGAACAGCTTTTTTAAACAATGTAAGGAGGTAGCAATGGGTGCCATTTGTGCCCAAATATTTGCTAACATTGTTTTAGCCTTCTGGGAAAGGGAATTTGTTTTCAACAGTACTTTTATGAAATGTTGGCAATACTACGGTCGTTACTTGGATGATATTATTATTTTATAGAATGGGGACGAAGAGGAATTGAGGGCTTTTCTGGGTTTTATTAAGGAAAGTACCAATATTTTAGAATTTACCCATACAATGGGATATGATGCAGTGAACTACTTGGACATCACCATTAGCAAAGATAAAGATGCAAAGGGTTTTAGAACAACAATGTTTAGAAAACCTACTTACTCTAATACCCTTTTACATTACGATAGTTGTCACCCCTTACATCAGAAGAAATCCCTGGTTAAGGGGCATGGGGCTCAGCTTGCAAGGATGGTATCTGAGTGGGAGGAATTTTTACAACAAACTAACATTTTGAAGGACATGTTAGTAAAAAGAGGTTACCCCCAGGTCTTCAATGACAATACCTTACAAAAAGTGGTTGAAAAAAGGCAGAGAGATTTTTTTCCCCATTGCTTGGCAAAGGGTGTGGTATACAAGAAAAAGTAAGAAGAACAGAAGGCACTAGTTTCAAAAAATCTGCCATTTTTAACTATAACAAGCAATTTCAAGATATTAGTGAAATACTACAACGTAATTGGAATTTGTTTGGCATTAGCCAAGATTACTTGGAGCTGGTAGGGCCATACCCTAGAACTGTGTAAAAAAGGGACATCACCTTTAAAAATAGGTTAGAGAGATCAATAAAGGACAATGGTGAAAGGGGAGGAATGACGAAGTGTGGTTTCTGTTTACAATGTAGATACATGATTGAGGGGAAAGACGTAGATATACCAAATTATGGAAAGTATGTTTTAAAAAAGAAATTTTCCTGTAGCAGTAAGGCAGTAGTATACCTTGCCTTGTGCTCCAAGTATCCAGGTTTTTATATAGGAAAGACCATTAATGCTCTTAGAAGCAGAGTCTATCAACATTATTATGATATAAGTAGACAAGACATGAAAAATGCCTTAGCATCACATATTCTTAGTAATGAAGGTCATGATTTTAAATGTGTTATCCTAAAGCAGGTGGTAGTAGGGGATAGAGGAGGTCCACGCAATGACTTCTTGGAATTAAGAGAATTAACATGGCAAATCAGATCGAATGCCACAGAACCTCCAGGTCTGAATAGTACCATCTCTTTTAAGCTCTATTTTAAGGTTAAAAGCTGAAGGTTTCATGTAAACGGAAATTTTTTTTCTTTCCTGTCTTAACTGAATAATGTTCTAGCTGAACAATATTTGAATATTTGTTGCATTAATATATAGATATATAGGTTGTATAGTTTTTATCAGGACATGTATTCAACATTATTAAGTAGTTTTATTGCAATATACTGTTTTGTAGTATAATCTTTGGGAAGAGGTTTCTTTTTAATGAAATAATGATGTAAGCAATTACATAATTGACTGAGGGATATAAGTTGGGATGGTTTAACTTGGATTTTATTCTGATAAAGTTTCCATTGTGAGACGAAAGCGCTCAGTTAAACGTATTTCAGTGTTTACAGGTGTGGCCTCTTCATATTTTCTTTATTCGTTTGATATCTGGTCTCTGTTTCTTGTTTGGAGCACTTTTTATTTTTTGTATTGTAAAGTTTTCCATGCCCGGATTCCTTTGAGTGTATTTGTCTTCAAATATCTTTGGTGCTGCCCTTTTTGTATTGGTTAGTTTTCCTTTCTCTTTTGCATAAATATTACACCATATTAAATCTCTTTTCCTTTCCCATGTCCATATTTCTTCTTCAGAAGTCTCCTGATCTTCCCGTTTCCCCCTGCTTTGGGGACTCACTCCTTCCTGCGGTGATGTAGTCTGTGTTAAACCTTCTACATCAAATCCTTCACTTCACAGGCACTCCATAACTTCAACTTCTATTTTTTTAACTTCTGCTTTACCGATCCTCTTCTCTGTATTCCAGCTTTGTGATATTAATTTTTTATTGTGAAATTTTCCATATCCGGATGCGTTTGCCTGTATTTCTCTCCAAATATCTTTGGTAAAGAAAAATGTACAAATGCACTATATAGATACATTCAAGAATACAATGACCACAATTTTAGTTTTGTGATTTTGGAACAAGTAAGGGATGGCCAATGGGTGGACTTTGGAAAATGATGTTAGAGAATAGAGAATACTGGTGGCAAATTTATTTAAAAGTATCAGTTCCACCAGGTTTTAATGATGTAATAAGTTTGTCTAGTGTGTTAAAAGTCAAAAGATTTTATAAGTAAAATGATTTATTATTTAATGTTTTTAGATATTAAGACATAGATGGGGTTACTTGTTTTATAATGGTTCTATATCTGTGTTATGTGGTAATAGTGTCATTATGGCTTTAAAATGTTAAATGCTTCAAAATGTTAATTGATTAAGTGGTGATTTTGGTGTGTATTTATGGCACTGTAAATGTTTGTTCTGTGTCTGATGAAGGTTGGAAGGTCTAACCGAAAGTGCTTACCAACAAATTTTATTCATTATTTCGTGTCTGATTACTCTCTGGTGTAATATTATCTGGTTGGAGCTGTTTCTTTGGATTTATAGTATGGCTGCTGGGAGTACACAGGATATTTAATTTATTCCCCGGAGGGAATTTGAGGTTCTGCAACAATCGGTTCAGAACTTAACAATGCTAGTACAACAACATTTTCACAATTTCCAAGGTGAAAACGGGACTAATTCTGCTCATGGACTTTCTCAAAGTGATGTATTCTTGATAGTATCCCCCCAGGACAAGAATTTAATCGACAGGAAACCATAAATGACTTAGAGTCTTCCGGGCAGAACAGAAATGTAAGTGTGGACTTGGAGAGATGGTTAAACCAACCAAGTAAACCATTAACAGAGACTGGCATTAATACTTCCTCTTTAAATAATGCCCTTGACTTGTTCCATGATCTAGTGTTAGAATATCGTAAAATGGTGCATGAAAACATATATGTTAAAGAGTGTATAAAGAGAAAACAGGTCCCTAAGGGACTGAGGTATTGGAAGTACCTGATAGGTCTTATTGTAAATAGCCCATTACATAATGACTTAATACAACTTTTCGACAAACAGGGCTGTGAGCTGCTTGATGTGCTGATTAAACATAATACTTTTAGTATGGATACATTAAACCATGAAATTAAAACTATTGAGGACAGTATTAAACAAGATTTGTGCTTTAATTCTATTAAAGCACAATATTGGAACATCTTTGTTGAAGTAGATGACATCAGCAAGGTTATAATAGAACATAAGAACCAGAAATTGGAGAGGGACCATTTAGAATATGCTAATGGTCAGGTGTACCCGAAACCAGCGGGAGTACAGCAACGACTTCAGAATGGTGAACCAGGGCTGAGCAGAGACCAAAACTACAACCAACACTGACAGGATCAAAATTATAACCAATACCGGATGAAAGGAGAAGCACCAACATGGCTCCCCAGGATTACCCTTTAGAGGCTAGAAACCTACGCCGGTCAGAAAGAATATGCAACAGGAGAGGGAATTCAACCTCGTATTTGAACTTCAACAGGAACGGTTTCAGCAACAGGAATCAACAGCAGCAGAACCAGTAGGAAGAGAACAACCTATTCTTCCATACCAATGTGTAGTAAATAGCAAAGGTGACTTTAATATATTCAATTATAGTACTATTTCCCTAACAACTACTTGTTTAGCAAGGGATTAACTTGTTCCATCTAGAAGGGGTATTATCACAAAAGCCATTACAGAACTCAAATTATTTACAAGAAAACTTAATTTAGCAGTGTTATTTGATGGAGTTCGCCATTAAATAATAATCTATTGCATTTACCGAGTCTGTTTAATCCTGACTTACACCCCAGAGTAAAAATGTATGATCGCATGTGTGAGATGGATATAAGGCATGTGTTAAAAGGCCATAATATAAATTGTAAAGATGTTAATATTACCTTTGAACAAAAGTAATTAATGAATGCCTTAAATGAAGAAGGTAATATTAGACTCATGCAACCTGATAACGTTGGGGGCCTTGTTGCAATGGACTATGTTGATTACAACCAAAAAATGTTATGCTTATTATATGATGATAGTTATGTGGAAGCATCCATAAATAATGTGAATATATCATATAGTAGAATTGATTATTGGTTGAATGACTTATTATTTCAAGGTCAAATAAATTAAGATGAGTATAATTATATGTATGTCAATACACCTAAGGTAGCAACAATATTTGGTGTCCCCAAAATCCATAAGTGCTTAGAAGATCCACCATTATGCCCAATTGTGGATGGGGGACAATCAAAAACTTACTATATAGCAAAATTCATTGATAGCCAACTAAAAAGTAAGCTAAGTACCTTGAATTATCTAAGCTGTGATTCATGGGATTTTTTAACAAAATGTAACCAACTGAATACTTGTTCTTTGAAGGATTTGGTGTTCATTACAGTGGACGTTAAAGAATTATATACTTGTATTCCACATGAATTAGGCTTAGAATGGTTTCTGGAGTTTTTTTACAGATATTCTAACTATAGGTCAAGACAAAGTTAACACACTGTCACACTTATTAGAATTGGTCTTGGACAATAATTATATCTACTATGAAGGCCAATATTTTAAACAAATTAGAGGGGTAGCAATGGGTTCCCCTGTGGGCCTATTATATACTAATACAGTGATGGCAGGATGGGAGGAAAAGTATTTGTTTTGCTCAAAATATATGGAATATATAAAATTATATACCTGATTTTTGGATGACTTATTTCTGGCTTGGAGTAGCCCAGTGGAGATGTTACCTGAATTTTTTGAATATTTGAATAATTCTACAGATTTTTTTGTCATTTTTTCATACAGTAGGGGAGAATAATATTGCCTATTTAGATGTTTGTCTAACTAAAGATGTCAATGGAGGTTATACTAAAGCCTCAATTTACAGAAAGAAAACATACTCAAACAAATTTCTACATTATTCAAGTAGTCATCCTACCCATGTGAAAAAAGCTGTGGTTAAGGGCCAAATGGTTAGGGTGGCCCAGCTGATTACTTTGGATAATACATTTTTGGAATAAATTAAATTTATAGGCAACATGTTTTTGAACAGAGATTACCCTAGGAGTTTAATGGATACTATCTCAAAAGAAGTTATTAGAAAGAGACTCTCTGGAGTGTATAAACCATTGATAGGCCAAGTAAGCAATAGTGAATCAAATGCTATCAACCAAGAGGGACATGTTGATCCCTTGTTATGTAATACCAACTATGACACTAATGGCTTACAGGGAACTATTACAAATATAGATTCTAAATTTGTAATGCTTTTGTTACAACATTTACAGAAGATAGTTATAGTATTGCTAGTATTATACATAAAAACTGGGAAATCATCTCATTAGATAGGAATTTATCCTGGGTATTAGGTGCCCACCCTAATATCATTTACAAAAGAGATAAGAATTTGAAAGATTGGTGCAACACCTTACCAAAACAGGATAATTATGAAATAGGGAAAATGTACAAATGTAATATGTGTAATCAGTGTAGTCATATTTTGGAATGTAACAACATTGTATAGGTAACAAAAGTATTGATATCAGAGGAAGATTTAACTGCAATGCTAGGGGAGTGGTATATGCTGCAAAGTGCTTGAATTGTAGAGCCTACTATATTGGGAAAATGGAACGTAGACTTAGCGTATATGTGAACATTATTACGATATTGGTAAGGACAGACTAAGGTGGGGGTACTGCGGTAGCGTTGTCGCCTCACAGTAAGACATTGTCCTGTTCGATTCTCAGCTAGAGCGTCTTCTGTGTGGAGACATGCATGAATGGGCGTACCTTCATTGAAGGTTGTGCATCAGGGCCGGCAACGCGGCACCTAAAAATCTACTGCCAATCATTAGCGGACCGGAGTTCCGCTGTGGCGACCCCTAACAGGAAAAAGCCGAAAGACACAACAACAACAACATTACGATATTGGTAAAGAAAAATGTACGAATGCACTATATAGACACATTCAAGAATACAGTGACCACAATTTTAGTTTTGTGATTTTAGAACAAGTAAGGGATGGCCCAAGGGGTGGACCGTGGAAAATTATGTTAGAAAATAGAGAGTACTGGTGGCAGATTTATTTAAATGCATCAGTTCCACCAGGTATTAATGATGTAATAAGTTTGTTTCGTGTGTTAAAAGTCAAAAGATTTTATAGGTAAAATTATTTAATGTTTTTAGATATTAAGACATAGGGGGGTTACTTGTTTTATAATGGTTAGATATCTGTGTTATGTGGTAATAGTGTCATTATGGCTTTAAAATGTTAAATGCTTTAAAATGTTAACTGCTTAAGTCATGATTTAGGTGTGTATTTAAGGCATTGTAAATGTTTGTTCTGTGTCTGATGAAGGTTGGAAGGTCTAACTGAAAGCGCTTACCAATAAATTTTATTCATTATTTTGTGTCTGAGTACTCTCCGGTATAATATTATCTGGTTGGAGCTGTTTCTCTTCAAATATCTTTGGGGCTGCTTTCTTTACATTGATTAATTTGGCTTTCTCCTTTGCATAAATATTGCACCATATCAAATATCTCGTTTTTTCCCATGTCCATATTTCTTTTTTATACTTTTCAAATATCCTTGGTTTTGTTGTTTGTTTTTGAAATTCCTCAGATGCTTCTTTTTCAAAACAGATCAAGGTATCTTGATCTATATGCTGTTTTTCACAAATCTGTTGTATTAATGAACACAAATTTTCATTTGAAGTTTCTGACAGCTTTTCTTGTGGAAGTATTTTTCTTTCCTCTAATTTCTCTCTTAATTATTTTGTATATATTGTGTCTGGAAATTCTAGGCTTTTTGCATAGCAGTAACAATACATAATTTGTTTCTTATCCTCAATAGCCTACTTTATCATCTTTATGGCTCTTCTTTGGCCTATTGGTTTTTGTGATTTTTGTGGACTGCTAATTCTTTCTACAACAGGGGGGTCATCCTCCCCCCTAGGCCTGGCCTGGCCCCATTGTAGGAATGTTTCTGTATTTTGACGATTCTACACTGTCATCTTTTCCAGTCCTGGCACCAGTGCACTTACTAGGACTGGGCACTTTTTTATCCTGGGTCTTATGCACCCAGCTATATTTTTTACTTTTTGACCTACTTCTGTCCATGATATATGAATGGAAATTGAAAGAGGGGGGGATCTACCAGGAATGGATCCAATTTGTGAGGAACACTACTAATAGATCTGTTTACCTCCTTTCAAAAAAGACAACTAAATAGTTCTGTACCAGGACTCCTTATAGGCAGGCCTAGAAGACAGTTGCATTTTCAATTTCATGGACAGGAATATTCCTGTGTGCATTTCCACTGATATCCTGGGATATTTTGAAGATTCATAAAGAATCCAAAAATTATTGTGGTGAATCCTTTCTGGCCAGGCATCATTGCTACTCCTGTCTTATGGAATCAGCCAAGGACAATTACCACAGACTAGATCTACTCACACAAGATAGATAAGTTTGATACACCCCATTCTCAAACAATTTCAATTAACTGCTTGGCTGATTGAATTCTAATGCCTTTTAGGTACCTTGTCATGAGGATGTGCAGCAGGTACTAAAGGAGGCAAGAAATCCTGAAGCCAGGAAATCGTATGTTAACCAGTGGAGAAGATTTTCTATTTGGTGCTTCACCTATAACATGTCCCTATTCAGAGTTATTATTCTGGTCCTCGAAAGTTTGTGTGAGTTACTGTCCTATGGCTTGTTTACTCCTTTTGCAAGGGGTATTTATCAGCCATTTCAACATGCCTGCCTATGGATCCTCCTCTTCATTTCCCTCTGAATTCTTTTCTCAATGCTATGAGTCATCATGTTTTCCTGTTCAAACCACCATCTTCATTTCCTTATTCTTCCTTTCCCAACCATGTCTTCCTCCAATTTTACCATCATCTACCCCCACTTTACCTGCTCCTCATGGCCCATCTTTATCCATAACCTGTTGTTCCTACTATATCTTCACCATTTCTCCGTCTGTTTTACTATGGATTGCCATTGCCTAGTACTTATAATAGTGTTGTCTTCTCCACTTAAAGTACAACACACCAAGCTCATATTCTGTTTTGTCAAATGTTCAGATTTGTAACATATAATACATGTTTCAGCATTTATTTATTTTATTTTTTTATTTTACATTTGATGACCGGGAAAGTCCGACTGGACGCAGGTCCATTTTCAGCGGAGGCCCGGGGAGAAAAGCTCCACATATAAAATATAAAGAGAAACAGTAGTACATTCCCATGCAATCATATTGGAACATATTTAACATTTTTACATAGGTGAAGTATAACAAAAAACCTTCTGAATAACATTGTTTGGAAAAATAAGTAACTTAAAAACCTTGTTTGTTAAGAATGAAGTAGTTAATAGATAAGTGGTGAAGGTTCTGCACAATCATAGCAGTACTGAAAGGAAAGTGAGTTAATCTGGGGGGGGGGTCACAAAGGCACAGCAAATTGGTAGAGTAGTGGGTGTTAAGTAGTTTCTTGAATAGTGGGACACAGCTGGTAGAAGTTATGTGCTTTGGGAGTGAGTTCCAAAATTTAGCTATTGTACAAGCAAAGAGAGCTTTGCATGCTTCATTCTTGTGTTTGATGACAGTTATGAGATTTTGGTCTGTAGATCTTAAGGTACGGGTGGTGGTGTAGGGCTGTATTAGCTCCTGTAGCGCTGGAGTTTTGTCAGGGTGGTAGTACAGTTTATGGGCTATGAAGAGTTGTATAATTAGTAGTAGTTGGGGCAACTCAAGCCAGTTGAGCTGTTTGAGAGAGAGACAGTGATGGGATCTATATAAGGCGCCATTGGCAAACTTAGCAATCTTGTTATAGCAAGATGCCATTTTCTTTTGTTCACTTTGGCGAAGATTAGCCAGGATTGGGGAGGGGGGATAACAGGTGAGTTCTTGCAACAGCGGCTTTGGTATAGCTGGTTATGAATTGCCTGTTCCTATACAGGACACCCAGTTTTTTGTTTACTTTTTTGATTGTTTGTGCTATGTGTATGTCAGATTTGAGATTGTTTTCAATTACTACTCCTAGGAGTATGGTGTGTGTTGTTGGGGTGATAGTGGTGTTATCCCTAGATTTTATGGTGAAGTCAACATTTGGTGGAGAGGATCTACCAGGACTGAAGAGAATAAGTTTTGTTTTTTTAGGGTTGAGTAGAAGTTTAATGCTAGAAAACCATGTTTCAGCCAGAGTAAAGTTATCCTGTGTTATTGTGTGAAGTTTGCTTAAGGTTGGGGTGGCACATATGATGGTGGTGTCGTCTGCATATTGCACTATAGAAGCAGAGGGAGAGGAAGCTGCTATCTGATTTGTATATAAAGAGAAAAGTAGAGGCCCAAGTATTGGCCCTTGTGGAACTCCTATAGTTACAGGTAGAAGGGGGGATAGTTGGTCCTGCCAAAGCACTGCCTGTTGTCAGCCAGATAGATAGTTATTGAACCATGATATGGTGACGGAGTTTATGTTGAGAGTAGACAGAGTTTTGAGAAGTATGTTGTGGTTGACCATATCAAAGGCTTTAGATAAGTCTAAGAATACAGAAGATACAAAAAGGCCTTTGTTTCTGTGGGAATTGACTATATTGGTATAAGACAGTAGGGCTGTTGTGGTACTATGGAAAGACCGAAAACCGTGTTGGGATGTTGATATAAGGCTATTTATAGGAGGTATTGCATTAGCTGGGAATGTACTACCCTTTCTAAAAATTTTGATAAAGGTGATAAAATTGCAATTGGGTGGTAGCTGGTCAGTTCAAGGGAGTTGCCACCTTTGTGGAGTGGAATAATATGAGATATTTTCCACAGGTTAGGTACTTTACATTCAGATATGGATCTGTTTATGAGGACAGATACAGGGTAGGATATGGTTTCAGCTGATAGTTGAAGGAAATCAGCTGGGAGTTTCTCAGCAGATAGTGTGGTAGGTTTTAATTGTTTGAGGAGTTTAGTAATAAGTTGAGTGGGTGCTGGAGACAAGGGGGAGCTAGATGGAGACTGTTTTTTAGTAGGGGTAGTGGAGGTTAGAGAAAGGATGGGGTTGGTGGTGCTATTTAGGGTATTAGAGAGAACTTGTACTGTTTCAGTAAAGAATTTATTGAATTGTGTTGGGGTATCCTCATTGTTGATTGGTAATATAGGTGCGGGAGTGCTGGTTTTCCCTGGGTGCAGTAATTTATTTATAGAGGCCCAGAATTTCTGAGGGTTATTAGTGTGTCTTTCTTGTAAAGTTTTGTAGTATTTGGCTTTATCAAGTTTAATGAGTTGTTTGGTCTTATTATGGAATGCAGAATAGTTTTGTTTTGAGGTAGTGGTTCTCAGTTGATGATATTGAGCCCAGGCTCTGTCTCTATCTTTCATTAAGGCTTTAGTCTCTTTTGTTAACCAGGGGGCATAGTTTTTTTTAAGTCTGATAGTTTGGGCTGGTGCATAATGGCTCAGGACATTGAGAAAGGTGGAGTTAAAGTAATCTACAGCTTCATCAAGGGGCAGATGTTTTAGGGGTGACCAATTACAGTGTTTGAGTTCATTGTTAAGGTCCTTAGCTTTGAAGTTATTTTTGATATGAACTATTCTAAGGGTGGATTGGCTAGAATGGTGGGATTTATTCCTAATAAGATATGTTGGTTGGTGGTCACTCAAGCTGTCTGGTAGGCAGCCTGATTGGTGTACGAAGGAGGGGTTAGACAGAAGATTCCAGTCTAAGATGGAATGACAATTAGATTTTTTGTTGATTCTAGTTGGGGTGTCTGATTTGTGTAAAGCCATGAAGTTTAATATGGGTAGAGGGGTTTTACTTGGTATAGTTGGTCCAGTCTATGTTAAAATCTCATAGGAGTATGGTCTCTTGTGGGTGGGAGATAACCATCCAGGATAAAAGGTTCTCCATGGTGGCAATGTTGTTTCCTGGTGGGATGTAGACACCTGCTACAACTATATGTTTGTTAGAATTTATTTTTAATTTAGTAATAATGAGTTCAGTATCATTAACTTCTAGGGGGTAGTAGCTAACTTGTTCCAATATGAGATGATTTTGATACATTATGGCTACACCTCCTCCATTTTTACCTGTTCTATCCTTTCATATAATATTATAGCCAGGGGGTGTAATTTCATTATCGTGATGTTCTGGTTTAAGCCAGGTTTCTGTTAGTATGGCTAAATCTGGTTTATAAAAGGCCAATAGGGCATGGAGGTCTTGAACTTTGCTAAGTATACTTCTAACATTTATGTTTAAGAATAGAAGAGAGTGGTTTGTCCTGTTGTTGAGAGGATTTGATTGGTTTAGGTTTGTATGGGGAGAACAGGTGGGTCCTGGGTTAGGCTGTATATCACCGCAGCAAGTGAGGTTTTGGGTTAGAATTAGGTAGAGCTTAAGTAGTTTATGTAGTATTTTATTTTGTTTTTGGGACGAGTAGGGGAAAATTTTATTGATTGTTTTATTATTTATGTAGGAATATCGATGGGTTGGGGCAAGCTCATGTGGAGATAGTGGGAAATGTTTTAGTCTTAGTGAATTGGTTATAGTGTTGGTTTGCCCCTGAGTTGAGCTGGTGAAATCTTCTAGTTGTGTGTGGTAGGATGTGAGTATGGAAAATGAGAGAAGGAGAAGCATAGTTACTATGTAGAGTGCTACTTTTGGATGTAGGAAGGACATTGTATGTTTTAGTTGTTCCTATTTTATGCAACTTTTAGTGATAGGAGGGGAGGGGTGTGTTAGACCTAAGACAAAGATGCAGTTGGAGGGAGTTTGAGATAAGGGTGTGTTGTAGTTTATTTGAGTGGGAAATTGTTGGTGTCACCTGATTGGTTGAATGGGTGTGTTGTCTCTGATGGGAGGGATTTAGCAGGTATAAGTTTAACTGCACTGGGGTGGGTGGGAATGGGGGTAGGGCAGAGGAGCGGAGTGAGCCTGCAGGGCGAACGGAGCGGGAAAGAGCCGGGCCGAGGAGATACATGTCAAGGTAAGGGAAAAAGAACAATCAGTCAATGTGAAGAAATTGAGTGCTAGGCATAAGATAAGGGTAAAGAGGAGTAAGAGTAGTTAGAGAAAGGTGTAGAAAAAGGTAATGAAAAAGACGTAGAGTAAGATATATTGTGAGCCACTAAAGGGTTTACCATGGGATACTATATGTGATGGAATATCAGCTAGATAGAAGTTTAATTATTTAATTATTGCAAAAGTCTAGGTTAAACTAGGGTGAAACAAAGAAGATTTCAGATACAAATCTAACTTTTGTAGTGTATCTAGTCTAGTAGGGCTAAGTATGAGGAATACATGGGAGAAAGGGTAGTTAGGTGGGTTTGGTAGCTGAAATGAGAAAAGGGGAATAGCACTGTCACCTAGTGGCAAAACCTTACAATGTCACTATGGTTTCCCAAGATCTGTGCGATCTCAGAGTTAAAATAAAGAATTAGCAAGGGGTATGGGGGGTGCAGGTGGGCTTACCTCTCCTCTATAAAAAATGTCACTATGCATACATGTCACAGTCATGGAACCTTTGTCCTACACTTAAAGTATATATTTGACTGACATGGAAAAAACCCTAGATAAATGTTACACCTTGTATATCAAAACTTTTCTTCATTTACATAACAATGATGTTTCCATATATGCTTGCTGTTAGTCACCAGTGATGAAGAGGTTGGTGCTTCAGCCATTTCTTGTACCCACAAAGGCATCTTGCACATCCTCACTTTTATTTTAAAACTCAGATTAATATTTTTTAATTAGTTGTACTTTCCACACACTCCAACTGCCCCATTTTTTTCATTTAACTTAGATAATTTTTCAAAACAAATATATTAGTACATATACATATGTGTGTGTGTGTGTGTGTGTGTGTGTGTGAGTGAGTGAGTGTGTGTGTGTGTGTGTGTGTGTGTGTGTGTGTGTGTGTGTGTGTATATATATATATATATATATATATATATATATATATATATATATATATATATAAATTGC
Source organism: Protopterus annectens (assembly GCF_019279795.1). Classification (NCBI taxonomy): domain Eukaryota; kingdom Metazoa; phylum Chordata; order Ceratodontiformes; family Protopteridae; genus Protopterus; species Protopterus annectens. Next base: position 225,492,034 of record NC_056737.1, read on the forward strand.
TACTTTTGCTAAACTGACACACTTTGGTTGCTCAAACAGATGGTCATCACCTGTCAACAAAATTAGCAGATAGATGATTTTCAGGGTTGGGGAGTTTGCACTTTTCCCAAGATCTGTGCGAGCTCAGAGTTAAAATAAAGAATTAGCAAGGGGTATGGAGGGTGCGGGGGGGGGGGCTTACCTCTCCTCTATAAAAAAATACTCTTTTTCATTTTGTTGTAAAGTTTTTGCATGTGTGAAGACTGATGCTTAGCACATGCATAGCAGCATGTCGATGTGCATAATGTCGATCATTTGGTGTTGACATCATACGCATCAAAATTAGTTCCTTTAAACAAAGAAGATAAGTAAATATATATATATATATATATATATATATATATATATATATATATATAGTATATATATGGGTCTACTGCTTTTCCTCGAATACCACGTATTTAAATAAGAGCAGTAGACCGCTCAGTTACGCGAAAGTGCACTTATTTGAAAGTGCACTTTCGCGAACTCTGCTTCTATGAATATATCGCACCACAGTGGAGGACATTAGGAAAATGTGCTATGTCCTCCATTGTGGTGTGGTAGTCACGGACCTTAGGGTTAGGACGTGGGTCATGGTAAGGGGATAGCCCTACTAGCTTTCCCCTTACCATGACCCATGCCCTAACCCTAAGGTCCGTGACTACTGTACTAAATGGCAGTACGTAGCCTGTTCGCTGAAGCGGGTTTCGCGAAAGTGCACTTTCGATTAAGTGCACTTTCACGTAACCCAGGGTCGATTGTGTGAGTTCGAAGAAGTGTATTTTTGAACTTATACAGTAGACCCATATATATATATATGGTGGTGCAGCGGTTAATGCTGTCGCCTCACAGCAAGAGGTTCTCCGGTTCGATTCTCAGCTGGAGTGCCTTCTGTGTGGAGTTTGCATGTTCTCCCTGCGTTCGCGTGGGTTTCCTCTGGGTACTCTGGTTTCCTCCCACATTCTAAAGACATGCTTCTGGAGCATTTCTCCCTGGGCCTCCGCTGAAAACAGGATCTGTGGAACCTAGTCGGACATTCCCGGTCAACAAATGTTAAATAAATAAATAAAATAAAATAAAATAAATATATATGTATTTTATATACAGGGGAAATAATGTCCATGGCTCCTAAGGCACATACAGACAGGAGGCAGTATGATTGGTGTCAGTTGTCTTACTGCTCTGCAAATATATAGAGAACAGTATATATTTTTTGGCTTTATAATTTGCACATTCCTCACATCTGTGTTGAAACAGTTTTTCCCCACCCCCTCATTTCCTGCCTTGTTTTCAGCTGATATAATTGAGCTAGTGTTGTGTGTCCTGTTAATTAACAATCTGCATTCAAATTGGAACCTTAGTTTGAGAGACAGCCTTACAGAACTATCTGCAAATATATAGAGCTGAGTATATTTTTCTGTATTATTCTGTATTATAGAGCTAAATTGTTTGCTTAGATATCTGTTGTCTTACTGCTCTGCAAATATATAGAGAATAGTATATATTGTTTGGCTTTATAATTTGCACATTCCTCACATCTGTGTTGAAACTGTTTTCTGCACCCCCCTTCATTTCCTGCCTTGTCTTCAGCTGATATAATTGAGCTAGTGTTGTGTGTCCTGTTAATTAACAATCTGCATTCAAACTGGAACCTTAGTTTGAGAGACAGTCTTACAGAACTATCTGCAAATATATAGAGCTGAGTATATTTCTCTGTATTATTCTGTATTATAGAGCTAAATTGTTTGCTTAGATATCTGTTGTCTTACTGCTCTGCAAATATATAGAGAACAGTATATATTCTTTTGGCTTTATAATTTGCACATTCCTCACATCTGTGTTGAAACTGTTTTTCCCCACCCCCCTCATTTCCTGCCTTGTCTTCAGCTGATATAATTGAGCTAGTGTGTGTCCTGTTAATTAACAATCTGCATTCAAACTGGAACCTTAGTTTGAGAGACCGCCTTACAGAACTATATGCAAATATATAGAGCTGAGTATATTTTTCTGTATTATTCTGTATTATAGAGCTAAATTGTTTGCTTAGATATCTGTTGTCTTACTGCTCTGCAAATATATAGAGAACAGTATATATTTTTTGGCTTTATAATTTGCACATTCCTCACATCTGTGTTGAAACTGTTTTTCCCCACCCCCCCCTCATTTCCTGCCTTGTCTTCAGCTGATATAATTGAGCTAGTGTTGTGTGTCTGTTAATTAACAATCTGCATTCAAACTGGAACCTTAGTTTGAGAGACAGCCTTACAGAACTATCTGCAAATATATAGAGCTGAGTATATTTTTCTGTATTATTCTGTATTATAGAGCTAAATTGTATGCTTGGATATCTGTTGTCTTACTGCTCTGCAAATATATAGAGAACAGTATATATTTTTTGGCTTTATAATTTGCACATTCCTCACATCCGTGTTGAAACTGTTTTTCCCCACCCCCCCTCCCTGTTCTTGGTCGTAGTTTAAATTTGGTGGCTTTTGCAGTGCTCGCCCCACTGTAGATCTGATCTAAGACACTCCCCCAGGCCCATCTCTTTACCCAATTCTACCTAATAAACCCTTTCTGCACTTGCTTTTAGTCCTATTTAATTTAATTACATTTTTTCAAACTGTGTGTGGACTAATATTGCTACATATTCAAGTGTGCCAGCTTGCACTGCATGAGAATTGTATTTGCTACTGCTTTTGCTACTTTTCTGAAAAAAAAAAAAAAATTCATCTGCTTTTACTGTACTTGTGTTTCTCCCTACTTTATTTTGCTTTTGCGTTATCTTAAAAGTACTCAATTGTATTTATTACTGCTTGGTGTAACTCATTCTAAGCCTTTAAGTTTAAACACTTGGGCTTCAGACCAGTTGTTTTACATTAAGAGGGTTTGTGCTCTGCACTGTAGTGGCAGAACAGGTAGCTTACATCCTTCTAAGTTGGGAACTGCTGATTGAGGGCTCAGTGTCTGTTATTCTAAAAGTGTATTAATTCTGGTTTAAGCACTTGGGCTTTCAGGCCAGTTATTTTACATTAAGAGGGTTCATGGTCTGCACTCTTGTGGGAGGAGAGGCTGGACTCTGCCCTTCTGAGCTGGGAATTTCTGGTTAAAGGCTTATAGTGCATGCATATCTGAACTGCTTCTTACTGAAATTGGTACACCTTGTTTGCTGTAGCATAGACTAGATCCAGGCCTGCTGAATCTAGCTTTGTTTGTAATACTTGAGCACTAATCCAGGCATTCTTTAAAGTATTCAATTGTATTTATTACTGCTTGGTAGTAACTTGATTAAAGTGTAGCTATCATTCTAAGTCTTTTGGATTAAGCACTTGGGCTTCAGACCAGTTGTTTTACATTAGGAAGGTTTGTGGCATGCACTGTGGTGGCAGGACAGGTAGCTTTCATCCTTCTAAGTTGGGAACTGCTGATTGAGAGCTCAGTGTCTGTTATTCTTAAAGTGTATTAGTTCTGGTTTAGGCACTTGGGCTTCAGGCCAGTTATTTTACATTAAGAAGGTTCGTGGTCTGCACTCTTGTGGGAGGAGAGGCTGAACTCTGCCCTTCTGAGCTGGGAATTTCTGGTTAAAGGTTTATAGTGCCTGCATATTTGAACTGTTTCTTACTGAAATTGGTACACCTTGTTTGCTGTAGCATAGACTAGATCCAGGCCTGCTGAATCTAGCTTTGTTTGTATGCTTGTTGTTTGTTTGCTTGTTATTTCACTGGAACGCTAATTCCACCTAAAACGCGGCTTCTCAGCGCTTCTGTGGATCCCTAGTGATATCTGCATTGCTTACTGTACTTATTTCCTTGTTTCACTTGAAAGAAAGTTAGTGTTTGTCATTTTTGCATTTACGTTACCTGTAACACATTGCACTTAAGTTACCTGGCACTTGCTCACTAAAGCAATTATATAAGTCAGCACTAAAAATTAAAAGCATTACACCCTCACTCCCCATTGGCCCTTGTTTTCAATTATAAAGGAATTCCCAATATTATTCTAGCATGTCCAAAGGTCAGTTGTCAATCTCCTCTCCGGTCCAGCTGGTGAATCTGGGAATCTTGAGGCAATGTTACAACTGCCTCATGTACACAGACAACCCTCTCCTCCTCCCAACAAATTCCAACACATGTGAGAGATGCAACCATATAGCCAAACTGGAGGCTAAGCTCTCTCAACTCAGTACTGGCATAACCAGTCAGGAGGAGAAGGAAACCACACTCACTACAATTCCAGTCTCATATAGACCTACCACGACAGCAAACCAAACACATAATCACACAAAAACATACTCGGAGGCTCTAAATAAAGATCTGCCTAAGCAGCAGAGACCTCCAAAGCAGACACCCAAGCAACCGCTACCCCAAAACAAAACACGTGCAACACATATCTCACAAAGCCAGTGTGCCGAACAGTCACAGCCCTTAAGGCTAATCAACACACCTGATACACTTGTAATAGGTGACTCTATCGTCAGGCACACTGACATCCCGCTCACCAGGCTGAACAAGGAGAAGGTCACGGTGAGCAGCCTGTCGGGCGCTAGGATCCGCCACATAACACAAGCACTCAGGTCACTCCAAGGCAAGTACAAATATGACTCAGTCATTGTCCATGCTGGTGTGAATAACCTGAGATGTACCTCCCTGGACTACATGAAAAGAGACATAGAGGAGCTCTCTGAGCATGTAGCCCAGGCCGGTGTGACCCTGACCTTGAGTAGCATCTTACCCTCACCTAGAATGATGCCACAATATGAAGACAAGATGATCAATTTCAACAAATGGCTTAAGTACTGGTGCCATTCAAAGGGGATCCAATGCCTGTCAGCCTGGGATGATATGCTCGACAAGCCACGATGCTTCGTTAGGGACGGCTTGCACCTGTCACCCCTGGGCTTTCGGATATTGGCAAAGGCTCTTGCTACCCCCATAGTGCCTTTTTTAGGCAAGGCTCAAAAGACAAACCCACCTCCATAGGTATCACAAAGGATAAGAAACTAAGAGTAATGCTACTCAACGCCAGAAGTCTAAACCTCAAGATGCACGCTTTGAAACTCTCCTTAGCATGGAGAACATCGGTATCTGTGCAGTAACAGAAACCTGGTTCAGGGCTCCCGAGAGCACCCCAGCACTACCAGGTTATACCTCATACCATGCTTTTCGGCCCCAAAACTTGGACTGAACCACAAAAGGAGGTGGAGTATCGATATTCATCAAAGATACCCACACCTCCAGGTTGGTAGCAAAGCACGAAGCATCAGAGACTATCCATGTGCAACTAACAATGGGTAAAACTGCCTTCCAGTTTATAGCCTGCTACAGACCACCCTCCCAAACCCAAGAACCCCACTCGGCCTTCCTGAGAACACTGAAAAATATGAAGGTCTCTCCAAGCACCATTATATTGGGCGACTTCAACTACCCAAACATAGACTGGGAGCATTACTCTAGCTCCAACACCCTAGCCCAAAGATTCCTAGAATTCATAAACTCAAATGCTATGGAACAACTTGTTACCACTCCCACAAGAGGGGAAAACATACTGGACCTGATCATCACCAACATGGGGACTCTATGCTCCAGACCAGAAGTGTATCCCTCACTGGTAAAATCAGACCATAAACTAATCTCACTGGATATTCACATCCCGACCCCACGCCCTGCCCAGAAAACCACAGTGAAAAACTTCTCTAAAGCAAATTTCACACTCCTCAAAACCGAGGTGGAATCCTTCAAAGCCCCAGGCCTGTGGAAAATACGGCCCAGACCGCAGAATCCTTTATAAATGCATTCTATGAACACCTTCAGGAATGCATGGATCATGCAATCCCAAATAAAACCAAGACCCAGTCCTCCAAAGGCAGACGTCCTGTCTGGTGGACCCCAGCCATAAACAAACTATACAATAGAAGGAGGAAGCTACTACATGATAGAGCAAAATCCCAAAAAGGGAAGGCATCTCTGATCAGTATTAGCAAAAAACTAAGGGCACTCATAAAATCGTCTAAGGCCAGCTTTGAGAGAAAAATTGCACAGGACACTAAGGATAATCACAAGGCTTTCTTTAGTTATGTTAGGAACCTGGGTGGGAATTCCCAGATATGCTCAGAATTAGTCCAAAATGACATAAAATACACCAAACCCACATACATTGCCAACATCCTAGCCGACAGGTTCAGCAAACTCCCCACCAAAAAGGGCAAATATCTATCCTAGCAGTGTGCTGCCCCTGACATCTCAGATGCTCAGGTAAGAGCCGCCTCTCCAAAGCAAAAACACAGCATCAATGGGACCAGATGGTGTCCCAAAAAAAAAAGCTGTCCTTTCCAAATTGAACCCCCCAAGGGAAGAAAGCCTAAACCCAAACCAAAAAAAAAAACCTTTAAAACCTGCCTCTTAAATTGCATAGTAGTAACAATACATAATTTCTTTCTTATCCTCAATAGCCTACTTTATCATCTTTATGGTTCTTCTTTGGCCTATCGGTTTTTATGATTTTTGTGGACTGCTAATTCCTTCTACAACAGGGGGGGGTCATCCTCCCCCCTGGGCCTGGCCTGGCCCCATTGTAGGAATGTTTCTGTATTTTGACGATTCTACACTGTCATCTTTTCCAGTCCTGGCACCAGTGCGCTTACTAGGACTGGGCACTTTTTTATCCTGGGTCTTATGCACCCAGCTATCTTTTTTAGTTTTTGACCTACTTCTGTCCATGATATATGAATGGAAATAATAGAGGGGGGTCTACCAGGAATGGATCCAATTTGTGAGGAACACTACTAATAGATCTGTTTACCTCCTTTCAAAAGAGACAACTAAATAGTTCTGTACCAGGACTCCTTGTAGCCAGGCCTAGAAGACAGTTGCATTTTCAATTTCATGGACAGGAATATTCCTGTGTGCATTTCCACTGATATCCTGGGATATTTTGAAGATTCATAAAGAATCCAAAAATTATTGTGGTGAATCCTTTCTGGCCAGGCATCATTGCTACTCCTGTCTTATGGAATCAGCCAAGGACAATTACCACAGACTAGATCTACTCACATAAGATAGGGGAAGTTTGATACACCCCATTCTCAAACAATTTCAATTAACTGCTTGGTTGATTGAATTCTAATGCCTTTTAGGTACCTTGTCATGAGGATGTGCAGCAGGTACTAAAGGAGGCAAGAAATCCTGTAGCCAGGAAATCGTATGTTAACCAATGGAGAAGATTTTCTATTCGGTGCCTCACCTATAACAGGACCCTATTCAGAGTTATTATTCTGGTCCTTGAAAGTTTGTGTGAGTTACTGTCCTATGGCTTGTTTACTCCTTTTGCAAGGGGTATTTATCAGCCATTTCAGCATGCCTGCCTATGGATCCTTCTCTTCATTTCCCTCTGAATTCTTTTCTCAATGCTATGAGTCATCATGTTTTCCTGTTCAAACCACCATCTTCATTTCCTTATTCTTCCTTTCCCAACCATGTCTTCTGCAAAGTTTACCATCATCTACCCCCACTTTACCTGCTCCTCATGGCCCATCTTTATCCATAACCTGTTGTTCCTACTATATCTTCGCCATTTCTCTGTCTGTTTTACTATGGATTGCCATTGCCTAGTACTTATAATAGTGTTGTCTTCTCCACTTAAAGTACAACACACCAAGCTCATATTCTGTTTTGTCAAATGTTCAGATTTGTAACATATAATACATGTTTCAGCATTTATTTATTTTATTTTTTTATTTTACATTTGATGACCGGGAAAGTCTGACTGGACGCAGGTCCATTTTCAGCGGAGGCCCGGGGAGAAAAGCTCCACATATAAAATATAAACAGAAACAGTAGTACATTCCCATGCAATCATATTGGAACATATTTAACATTTTTACATAGGTGAAGTATAACAAAAAAACCTTCTGAATAACATTGTTTGGAAAAATAAGTAATTTAAAAACCTTGTTTGTTAAGAATGAAGTAGTTAATAGATAAGTGGTGAAGGTTCTGCAGAATGATAGCAGTACTGAAAGGAAAGTGAGTTAATCTGGGGGGGGGGGGTCACAAAGGCACAGCCAATTGGTAGAGTAGTGGGTGTTAAGTAGTTTCTTGAATAGTGGGACACAGCTGGTAGATGTTATGTGCTTTGGGAGTGAGTTCCAAAATTTAGCTATTGTACAAGCAAAGAGAGCTTTGCCTGCTTCATTCTTGTGTTTGACGACAGTTATGAGATTTTGGTCTGTAGATCTTAAGGTACGGGTGGTGGTGTTGGGCTATATTAGCTCCTGTAGCGCTGGAGTTTTGTTAGGGTGGTAGTACAGTTTATGGGCTATGAAGAGTTGTGTAATTAGTAGTAGTTGGGGCAACTCAAGCCAGTTGAGCTGTTTGAGAGAGAGACAGTGATGGGATCTATATGAGACGCCATTGGCAAACTTAGCAATCTTGTTATAGCAAGATGCCATTTTCTTTTGTTCACTTTGGTGAAGATTAGTCAGGATTGGGGAGGCGTACAGTAGGGTGGATAACAGGTGAGTTCTTGCAACAGCGGCTTTGGTATAGCTGGTCATGAATTGCCTGTTCCTATACTGGACACCCAGTTTTTTGTTTACTTTTTTGATTGTTTGTGCTATGTGTATGTCAGATTTGAGATTGTTTATAATTACTACTCCTAGGAGTATGGTGTGTGTTGTTGGGGTGATAGTGGTGTTATCCCTAGATTTTATGGTGAAGTCAACATTTGGTGGGGAGGATCTACCAGGACTGAAGAGAATAAGTTTTGTTTTTTTAGGGTTGAGTAGACGTTTAATGCTACAAAACCATGTTTCAGCCAGAGTAAAGTTATCCTGTGTTATTGTGTGAAGTTTGCTTAAGGTTAGGTCGGCACATATGATGGTGGTGTCATCTGCATATTGCACTATAGAAGCAGAGGGAGAGGAAGCTGCTATCTGATTTGTATATAAAGAGAAAAGTAGAGGCCCAAGTATTGGCCCTTGTGTAACTCCTATAGTTACAGGTAGAAGGGGGGATAGTTGGTCCTGCCAAAGCACTGCCTGTTGTCGGCCAGATAGATAGTTATTGAACCATGACATGGTGATGGAGTTTATGTTGAGAGTAGACAGAGTTTTGAGAAGTATGCTGTGGTTGACCATATCAAAGGCTTTAGATAAGTCTAAGAATACAGAAGATACAAAAAGGCCTTTGTTTCTGTGGGAATTGACTATATTGGTTTAAGACAGTAGGGCTGTTGTGGTACTATGGAAAGACCGAAAACCATGTTGGGATATTGATATAAGGCTATTTTTAGGAGGTATTGCATTAGCTGGGAATGTACTACCCTTTCTAAAAATTTTGATAAAGGTGATAAAATTGCAATTGGGTGGTAGTTGGTCAGTTCAAGGGAGTTGCCACCTTTGTGGAGTGGAATAATATGAGATATTTTCCACAGGTTAGGTACTTTACATTCAGATATGGATCTGTTTATGAGGATAGATACAGGGTAGGATATGGTTTCAGCTGGTAGTTGAAGGAAATCAGCTGGGAGTTTCTCAGCAGATAGTGTGGTAGGTTTTAATTGTTTAAGGAGTTTAGTAATAAGTTGAGTGGGTGCTGGAGACAAGGGGGAGCTAGATGGAGACTGTTTTGTAGTAGGGGTAGTGGAGGTTAGAGAAAGGATGGGGTTGGTAGTGCTATTTAGGGTATTAGAGAGAGCTTGTACTGTTTCAGTAAAGATTTTATTGAATTGTGTTGGGGTATCCTCATTGTTGATTGGTAATATAGGTGTGGGAGTGCTGGTTTTCCCTGGGTGCAGTAATTTATTTATAGAGGCCCAGAATTTCTGAGGGTTATTAGTGTGTCTTTCTTGTAAAGTTAGTATTTGGCTTTATCAAGTTTAATGAGTTGTTTGGTCTTATTATGGAGTGCAGAATAGTTTTGTTTTGAGGTAGTATTTCTCAGTTGATGATATTGAGCCCAGGCTCTGTCTCTATCTTTCATTAAGGCTTTAGTCTCTTTTGTTAACCAGGGGGCATAGTTTTTTTTAAGTCTGATAGTTTGGGCTGGTGCATAATGGCTCAGGACATTGAGAAAGGTGGAGCTAAAGTAATCTACAGCTTCATCAAGGGGCAGATGTTTTAGGGGGGACCAATTACAGTGTTTGAGTTCGTTGTTAAGGTCCTTAGCTTTGAAGTTATTTTTGATATGAACTATTCTAAGGGTGGATTGGCTAGAATGGTGGGATTTATTCCTAATAAGATATGTTGGTTGGTGGTCACTCAAGCTGTCTGGTAGGCAGCCTGATTGGTGTGCGAAGGAGGGGTCAGACAGAAGATTCCAGTCTAAGATGGAATGACGATTAGATTTTTTTGTTGATTCTAGTTGGGGTGTCTGATTTGAGTAAAGCCATGAGGTTTAATATGGGAAGAGGGGTTTTATTTGGTATAGTTGGTCCAGTCTATGTTAAAATCTCATAGGAGTATGGTCTCTTGTGGGTGGGAGATAGCCATCCAGGATAAAAGGTTCTCCATGGTGGCAATGTTGTTTCCTGGTGGGATGTAGACACCTGCTACAACTATATGTTTGTTAGAATTTATTTTTAATTTAGCAATAATGAGTTCAGTATCATTAACTTCTAGGGGGTAGTAGCTAACTTGTTCCAATATGAGATGATTTTGATACATTATGGCTACACCTCCTCCTTTTTTACCTGTTCTATCCTTTCATATAATATTATAGCCAGGGGGTGTCATTTCATTATTGTGATGTTCTGGTTTAAGCCAGGTTTCTGTTAGTATGGCTAAATCTGGTTTATAAAAGGCCAATAGGGCATGGAGGTCTTGAACTTTGCTAACTATACTTCTAACATTTATGTTTAAGAATAGAAGAGAGTGGTTTGTCCTATTGTTGAGAGGATTTGATTGGTTTAGGTTTGTATGGGGAGAACAGGTGGGTCCTGGGTTAGACTGTATATCACCGCAGCAAGTGAGTTTTTGGGTTAGAATTAGGTAGAGCTTAAGTAGTTTATGTAGTATTTTATTTTGTTTTTGGGACGAGTAGGGGAAAATTTTATTGATTGTTTATTATTTATGTAGGAATATCGATGGGTTGGGGCAAGCTCATGTGGAGATAGTGGGAAATGTTTTAGTCTTAGTGAATTGGTTATAGTGTTGGTTTGCCCCTGAGTTGAACAGGTGAAATCTTCTAGTTGTGTGTGGTAGGATGTGAGTATGGAAAATGAGAGAAGGAGAAGCATAGTTACTATGTAGAGTGCTACTTTTGGATGTAGGAAGGACATTGTGTGTTTTAGTTGTTCCTATTTTATGCAACTTTTAGTGATAGGAGGGGAGGGGTGTGTTAGACCTAAGACAAAGATGCAGTTGAAGGGAGTTTGAGATAAGGGTGTGTTGTAGTTTATTTGAGTGGGAAATTGTTGGTGTCACCTGATTGGTTGAATGGGTGTGTTGTCTCTGATGGGAGGGATTTAGCAGGTATAAGTTTAACTGCACTGGGGTGGGTGGGAATGGGGGTAGGACGGAGGAGCGGAGTGAGCCCGCAGGGCGAATGGAGCGGGAAAGAACCGGGCCGAGGAAATACAGGTCAAGGTAAGGGAAAAAGAACAATCAGTCAATGTGAAGAACTTGAGTGTTAGGCATAAGATAAGGGTAAAGAGGAGTAAGAGTAGTTAGAGAAAGGTGTAGAAAAAGGTACCGAAAAAGACTTAGAGTAAGATATATTGTGAGCCACTAAAGGGTTTACCATGGGATACTATATGTGATGGAATATCAACTAGATAGAAGTTTAATCATTTAATTATTGCAAAAGTCTAGGTTAAACTAGGGTGAAACAAAGAAGATTTCAGAGAGAAATCTAACTTTTGTAGTGTATCTAGTCTAGTAGGGCTAAGTGTGAGGAATACATGGGAGAAAGGGTAGTTAGGTGGGTTTGGTAGCTGAAATGAGAAAAGGGGAATAGCACTGTCACCTAGTGGCAAAACCTTATAATGTCACTATGGTTTCCCATATATATATATATATATATATAAATTGCTACTTTTGCTAAACTGACACACTTTGGTTGCTTAAACAGATGGTCATCACCTGTCAACAAAATTGGCAGATAGATGATTTTCAGGGTTGGGTAGTTTGCACTTTTCCCAAGATCTGTGCGAGCTCAGAGTTAAAATAAAGAATTAGCAAGGGGTATGGAGGGTGCAGGGGGGCTTACCTCTCCTCTATAAAAAATGACTCTTTTTCATTTTGTTGTAAAGTTTTTGCATGTGTGAAGACTGATGCTTAGCACATGCATAGCAGCATGTCGATGTGCATAATGTCGATCATTTGGTGTTGACATCATACGCATCAAAATTAGTTCCTTTAAACAAAGAAGATAAGCAAATATATATATATATATATATATATATATATATGGGTCTACTGCTTTTCATCGAATACCACTTATTTGAAAAAGAGCAGTAGACCGCTCAGTTACGCGAAAGTGCACTTATTCGAAAGTGCACTTTCGCGAACTCTGCTTCTATGAATGTATCGCACCACAGTGGAGGACATTAGGAAAACGTGCTATGTCCTCCACTATGGTGTGGTAGTCACTGACCTTAGGGTTAGGACGTGGGTCATGGTAAGGGGATAGCCCTACTAGCTTTCCCCTTGCCATGACCCGTGCCCTAACCCTAAGGTCCATGACTACTGTACTAAATGGCAGTACGTAGCCTGTTTGCCAAAGTGCACTTTCGATTAAGTGCACTTTCACGTAACCCAGGGTCGACTGTGTGAGTTCGAAGAAGGGTATTTTTGAACTTATACAGTAGACACATATATATATATATATATATATATATATATATATATATATATATATATATATATATATATATATATATATATATATATATGTATATGTATTTTATATACAGGGGAAATAATGTCCATGGCTCCTAAGGAACATACAGACAGGAGGCAGTATGATTGGTGTCAGTAGCAGGAAGCCCAGTTGTCATTTTAGTGGCAGTGAAAATGCAATGCACAATGGGCAATGTCTTTATTAATGATGTATGTAGACTCTCACTCCCCTTCATAGTGTTTAGGTCACATTGCCTAAAATACATACTGGAGCATAACTGTGACTACAGCAAGTCCTGTAGACCAAGCACAACACACATCACTTCCTCTGCCCTCATGCACTTTGTTATTGAAACTGTGGGCATGGTTCTGCATGCTTCTCCATGCCTACAGTGAATCTGGAAGAGCCATATGTCTCCGATGGCTCTGTAGTGACATGTCAGCACTCGAAATACAGAGTGCCAGAACGGTGAAAACAAAAGACAGAGATTTCAGGAGATGAGTGAATCTCAAAGATCGCTCTTCTCCTTTAAACTTTTTTGCAGGGGAAGCTCCCCTGCAGCACCTCCCCTGAATATATATCTATACCAACACCGAGATCACCATGCCTTGGAGAAAAGGGAATGTTCTGAAAAATGGCCATCTTGGACTTAATGTATGTAATCCTGTTTTTTTTCATCCGTTCCATCTCCAAGTTTCAGGATTCACTCTAGCAGGTCCCAACATTTCAAATGGTTACCATCTTGACCATTGAATTTCACTTCATCCATATATCCTTAACCAAATGCATGGCAGGGAAATATCTTGTTGCCTAGCAGCCAGAACACACTTTTGAAGCACTGGGTTTAAAAGATGCCAGAAGTAGAGCTGTGGGCACAATGTTATTGTATTTGTGACACCAAGTAATGTTATTAGGTCAAAACCTAGAGACATATAAATATAAAATGAAAAAGTACATTATCCCATTTTAAATCATAACACTAAAATAAATTCTCTTAATATTTTACATTGTTTGGCTTGCGTAAGCAGGAAATTGGAAATAAATTAATGGTATGAAATACAGAGCATGGGTATATGCAGAAACAGTCACACTGTCACAAACACATCTTGAATATTGTGTAGAGTCAAATGTCCTTCATGATTATGCTGATTTATTTACAGACTTAGAACACCACATACAAATGTACTCTTATAATATGCCGAAAAGATGTTCCTAGAAAGTACCTAGAGATTTGCATATTTGGGTGGTTAAAGATGAACCCTGGTAAGATTTAAGATATGAATGAAAAGAGATGATTTTGATATGAGTTTTTAAATTTAAAGAGTCCAGAATGCAGTACTGCCTTTTTCTGAGATCGTTTTCAAGTGGCGTGATAAAGTAACAGGCTTTTGGGGGTAGTTCAGTAGGTAAAGCAGCAAAAGGATCATACAAACCTGTGAGATGATTTGCACACCTCTGCTTGGATGCAATGAAATATAATAGCTAAAAAGACATAAATCCATACTGTATATGTATTCACAGTTTCAACAGTTTATACATTGTCTATTATACAGCTTTTCTTGACTGATGTTGAGTTAGTCCTATTTCTACAAGAACAGCAAGTGACTAACAGTCCAAATGTATATTATATGACTAGTAAAGCATCTTAAATTGATATTTTGTGCATTTTAATTAACACAGCGTTAACAGGTGCTGGTTTAAAAGTGCAGATATTGTTTCACTTGGTATAGTTGTCTTAGCTTCTCTGGTCAATGTTCCTGCATTAATAAATGACAATATTATGTGACTAACATAAATCTACAAATAGTACATTAATAAAATAGTGTACTAAGGTTACTATGTGTGTCATAATGCTAACACATGACCTCTTGCTGTGAACATATTCTCCTGTTTTGAATGCAGATCGTCAACAATTCTAAATGTAGAATTATCTCTTGCAGTTTGTTTCACAACATTGTTTCAACAATGTACAGAGATGTCTTGTTATATAAAATGCATTCTCATGAAATTTATATTTTATGTAAAATGATTATTTCAGATGAAAACTATTATTCCAAACTGATATTGGCTTTATATGGAGAAGTTTTATTATATCAGTATTAATGATTAACAGAACAATTTAACATTAAAGGTACTTCCAGAAATTGACAGCACAGTGCTAAATGTCATGTAACCTGTACAGCAATGTGACAAAGTTACTAAGATATGCATTAGGGACTGCATACCACCAACATATCAATGAAAGGATTGCATAGTAAAACAGAGGTACCATGTTAAGGGAAAGCCCTCTGCATGTCCACTGGAGGAGTAGCAGTACAGACAGACACATAACTGATATGCCGCATGTCAGCACCAAGACAGGCTAGTGGCAACAGAGCTTATGCATGCAGTGAAGTACATCATATCCAGCATTTACAGTTTTCCTGGATGCCCACTGAGGGCCAGTACAGCAAAGTGCCAACCCCAATTGTGGTATGAATGCAGAATACATAGAGAAGGCAAGAAAGTATGAAAGGAAAGAATGGAAAACAGAAGAAAATACATCTAAAATAAGGTGTGACAGCTAGTGGAGAGGGGGGCAATTTTTGAGACCCATTTGTAATATATAGAAAAGGGTTGATGGGAAGATGGCCAGGAATGGCTGTGGGTGAGATACAAGGACAGGAGAAAGTAGCAGGAGAAGCAAGCAAATATAAAAAACATACACAGAAAGGTCAGTAAAGATGCAAAAGATGGGGGATGATAGTGGATGGATACAGAAAAGACACAAGGTGGACAGCTAGTGATGAAGAGGGTTAGACAATGAACAAGGTATGTGGAAAGACACATTATGGAGGAAACACCTGAATGATGCTGGGGCAGAGTTCATGGAAGAATATCAGTCTAGTCCAGAGGGCAACATAGTACAGTTAGTAATTCATCACCTCCATGACTAATGTCTCTGGTGTCCCAGTGGTTGGGGCCTAGTAGTCATACAACTCAAAAATCTGCAACAGAAGGTCTTCCAGCAGGCCAAGGCTGACAGCCAGTTGTTGATGCACCTTGGCAGACACCAGCCTTCACTGATGATTTAAGGAGATGATGGAATGCACTTCTGGGCTACTGTTAGAGGAGGAGCCTCTGCTTCCCTCCAGAGAAGTAACTAGAGAGGCCACCAGTGATCCCTCCAGGTCACATTCAGCAGGGTGACCTTCATTCCCCTGATGAGGGGCATACCTGACAACTACTGGTGATCCAGCACTGCAAGCATTGACCAGTAAAGGCTGAAGTGCTTTCCACTTCTCCATTGTAACTGGACCTACATAAGAAAAAGAAAACATATATTAATACACACACACTGTCTCTCTCTCTCTCTCTCTCACACACACACACACACACACACACACACACACACACACACACACACACACACACACACACACACACACACACACACACACACACACACACACACACACACACACACACACACACACACACACACACACACACACACACGAGGTATACATAGAAGTGCAGCTGTACAATGGACTGGTAAGCATTGGCATATGCACACCACCATTGAGAAGTTGTTCCTGCCTTCTGTGACATATGACTATGTTAAGCTCTCCCTCCTTCACTGTTATAACATACAATATGCACCACTCAGTACATATACACCAGCTAACAAAATTGAAAGAGAAAAAAAAATGCTAAGAAAAAAGGACAGTCTATTTTTCTCTCTGTAACCTCTCCCACCTACTTCTGAAACAGGTTGTGGTGGTTTCATCAGAGCTTGCCACACTGATTCCAACACTATCTATCAGAAAGGTTGAAGCCACTGGCATCATTCACCATCCTGGTAAGCTTGTGCCAGATATCTAACTTTCATAGTGGGACACTGCCCTGCCCTAGCAGGTGTCCAAAAATCTCTCTAAGAAGGAAGAACAAAAACATATTTTTCTCTGTGGTACTCTATACTGAAGCCCTGCAGTTCATAGCAACTTTAGAAGCCTTATCTACTCAGTCTGGTTCTTCTATGAATCAAAATGGCAGCTTTATGTGTTCAGACCATAGCCGGCTTTAGGCATCAACAAACCCTGTGGTCGCTGAGGCCCCTGATCCTGGACGGGCTCCCAGCCACAATGAGTTATCTTACTTTGATATTTTGTTACTGTTTGTCAAACCAACAAAAGCTAGTACAGCAATCTTGTGTACTTAATAAACCAGGTGGGTAATGATAACTCTTATTTATGTCATTTACAATTTAAAGATATCTTGTTATAGTAACAGACTTCTACATTTCATTAAATATTTTACCACTGACATAGAACCTTTGACTTAGTTAAATCCTGCTGGTGGGCATTCCCACCTGAAAACTAAAATCATAGCCATCTTTAGGCACCTAAAGAGCTCAGCACCCCAAGTGTTTACCCTGGATTTTAAGAAGAGCTGATACTCCTGATCTGCAGGAATGTTTTTTTTAGGGAGTTTTATAAATATTGGCAGAACACCAGATACTATAACTCTCAACTACTTCGCTCAAGCCAAAAATAATAGAATAAAAGCTCAAAATCAGGAGCATTTTTTTTAAATATTAATCTAATTCACTTAAAAAGTAAACAGAATAAAGCCTTTTGCGTCAGCATGGATTTTATGGACAACAAAAAGTATGAAATTGATGTCTGAATTTATTGATTATCTACAATATCGAATGATTTACTACCAAATCAAACTATTTATGAGGGACTGAGCAAAATTATGAGGCAAAAATCAGGGGCATTCTATGAAATCAGGGGCAGTGACAGGTATGCATTACTCCTCAGTGAGGTGACTAAAAGTGACTCATTTCTACTGCTGTTTGACAACTGCTAAACAGCAGTTACTGATCTGGTATAACAGCATTAGTGTTGCACAGTGTATTGCTATTTGCTGAAATCATGTAAAACTAGTATTCATATGGCTTTTGTGTGTGTGTGTGTTGTAGTATAACAGTAACAAGACGGCAATAATTTACTTCACTTTCTAGCATAAACATCATCATCATTGCATTTATACGTGTGTGTGTGTGTGTGTGTGTGTGTGTGTGTGTGTGTGTGTGTGTGTGTGTGTGTGTGTGTGTGTGTGTGTGTGTGTGAGTTGGCCATGTTTTCTTTCATTGGCCATCACAGACATAGATCTTACACATGATAGGTGGCTATCTTTGGTGGTGTGGCAGGAAGAAGATGCGCATGAAAACAACTGTTCTTTGTTATGGTGGTGCATTGAGTGACATTTCTATTCCACAGTGCTTTGTTCTGACTGAGTTCTTGGTTATAGCTTTTTTCTATGTAGAGTATGCATGCCTTCTTTGTCTGTGTGTGCATCTATCCATGTGCACCCAGCACCTCAAAAGCATGCAACAGATGAAATGGTGAACATGCAGTGTGTGTGTGTGTGTGTGTGTGTGTGTGTGTGTGTGTGTGTGTGTGTGTGTGTGTGTGTGTGTGTGTGTGTGTGGAAAAAATATCATTGATTTTATCTGTATACACACACACACACACACACACACACACACACACACACACACACACACACACACACACACACACACACACACACACTCACAATAATGGTGGGCACATACATAACACTTCTGGGTAGCAGTAAAAAAAATAATGCAATTAACAAGTAATTATATTTCAAAAGTAGGTCATAAAATACATCACAGACATTTAGAGTTTCTATGGGTTTCATGGTTCCCACTCCCCAGACTGTGTAAATGGATTTTGACATGGACTTAGTGATGACCTCTGCTCTCAAACTCACCCATTCTAAACCACCAGCCCTATTCAGTGGTGTGTACAGATGATTGCTGTAGGTTGTGTGGTGGACTGGGGACGGTGCAGTCCTCACAATTAAACCTTAGAGGTGTGCACCGGTCATTATAGCTTGTGTTAGGGCTAGAAACAGTGTAGTTACTGTTTCTTTAAGTTTTCTTACAGATTTCAGTACAACAAAAAGAACAAAATAGTGGTTGACTGCCTCAAGTAAAACAAATTAACAAACCAAAGCAAAACTCAAGACAAGAAATGTTAGAAAATACAGTTTAATCAAACAATAAAATGATAATAAAATGCAAAGCTTTCGGGCGTAGCCCTTCTTCAGTGCAATATCTACAAGCGAAACGTATTGCAATTTGGTATAAGCCATGATTTTAAATTTAGAGTTATGGATGTAATTGTAAAGAATCTTAGAGGGGGCAATATAAATAATACTGTAGAAGTAAGACAATATGAATGGATAGTGAGGTTCGCTGCAGATTAGCACCCTGGAATTAATGCTGCTACTAGTTTGAAGCCTATTTTGGCTAAAAAGCAGATGCAATATAAATAAAGAAAAATGTTTTCTATTTTTGTATTAATGAAGTTTTATTATTGTTTTTGTAGGATAATGAAGAAGTTGGATATTATGCATGAGTCATATGATAATTATTGGTCATATGATGAAGTTGTCATGTGATTTTAAATTAAAGTATATAAGTGGATTGATGTCACTAAATGTAGATGTTACACTGAGGAAGGGCTTCACCCAAACGCTTTGCTTTTTATTATCATTTTATTGTTTTATTAAACTGTATTTTCAGATGTTTCTTGGTCTGAGTTTTACTTTGGTTTCTTACAGACCTGACAGGTGTACAAAGAAGGTTGCTATATGTAGTGTAGGAGCAGTGTACTGTTATTTATTTATTTGACATTTGTTGACCATGAAAAGTCTGATTGGGCAGAAGACCATTTTCAGTGGAGGTCCGGGGAGAAAAGCTCCAAATGCATATATATATATATATATATTAAAAAATAGATAAGTATACAGTGAAGAAGTTAGTAGCATCAATTAGCAGGGTAATTAAATAATATAAAACAAGAGTTTGCAAATACAATTAAGTTTCAACATCAATAGGATTGATTAAAACAAGAGTAGTTGGATTGTTCATTGAGAAAAGACAAGTTAAACTGCAAATTGGCTAGTAGGCGAAAGGATGATATATAGGAGAATAGATTAGGTACAATGTTTAAGGAAAATAGAAAGTATTTATAGGTTAGTTGTTGTTCGTCCGGTCAGGATAAAACAGATGAACATGCATGGGTTTGATTCAAGCAGCTTTTTTAAGTACAAACACATCAGGATTGAGGCAAATAACTTTAACTTAGATGAACAGACTGATCATTTCTCTCACGTATGTTCACTCTCTGGCTGCACTCAAAATGACACTGAAGCTAGCACATGCTTGCTATTTGTATGCATGTTCAATTCTTGGAAATGCTTCTTAAACATACGTACTCTAAATCCTTCCTCTTAGAAAAATAAATTACACTTCATCAAAGACATTGGCATGCAATGAATACAAGATAATTCTTTGATTTGCAATTATACAGCACTAAATACATCTAGACACTAGAGTCCAGGTTGCTGTGCATTTCACACTAGGTCTGGAGATGTGACCAAATTGTGTGATAGAATTTAGAATCAGGGTTAGCAAATGGGACTGTCTCTGCTAAATGTTCAACCTTAGGCACATCTGGAACATCATCAGGAATGGAAGTTGAAGTTAAGACACATTCTGGAACAGGAACATTGTCTGGATTGCTCTGAGATTGAGTCTGTGTCACAGGAACAATGTTGCGATATCGGTTCTGCTACAGGAAGATGTCTGCAATTTCTCCTATACTCCACACTTTCAGATTTCACAAAATAGGATCTCAGCTTGGCACATACATCTGTTACTTGACCAATCCGGTTGAAACCTTTCACCGTTTGTATCCTCACTGTCTCTCCTTCTTTTAATGAATGAAGTGATCTGCTCCTTGTATCATAACAAGACTTCTGAAAAGAACGCTTTTGGAATAGTTGGGCTTTGATTGCTCTGTTGTTCTTAGCTTTAGGCCAAAACAAACTAGAACTGATAGGCAAGGTAGCTCTTGTTTGCCAAGATAGAAGTCTTTCAGCAGGGGAGCCAAGTATATCATCACCGGGTATGTTTCTTAGATTAAGTAAGTTCAAAAAGACATCAGTATTGTCACTCTGACTTCTCTAGTAATTGCTTTGCCCTCTGCACTGCACGTTCAACTAGACCATTTGACAGTGGATACTCAGGACTACTAGTAACATGTACAAAGTTCCAATCTTTTGCAAAATTCTGAACCAATTGACTTGTAAATTGATTACCATTGTCAGAGATAAGCTTATGAGGACTACCATGGACTGAGAAATGATGTTTCAACTTAATAATAACAGTAGTGGACATTAGGTTAGGCAACAAATCAATCTCAAACCAATTTGAATAAGAGTCGACCAACAGTAAGTAATGCTGATTGTTCCACTTGAGTACATCAGTGGCTACTATTGACCAAGGTAGTTCAGGAACTTGACTTAGATGAATTGGTTCTCTTTGCAAATGTAGTCTAGTACTATTGCATACTGAACAAGATGAAAGCACTTTGTCAATGTCTTTCACTAGAGAAGGCCAAAATACTAGTCCTCGCACCCTTCTTTTGGTAGATTCAGAACCTGGGTGACCACGATGCAAAATCTGGATATATTCATGTTGTAAGGAAGCAGGAGCAACAACTTTTGGACCTGTGAAAATAATGTCATCTTCCATCAACATCTCATCTCTGTAAGAAAAATAAGCTTGTACTTCAGGCGGTACACTAGATTGCTTAGATAGCCATCCTACCTGGATGTAGTGGTTGAGCTTTTACAAAACAGGATCAGTCTTTGTATGATATCTTAGCTCATTAAGTCTTGTGGTGGAAAAATGATGCACTTCCTTGACATCTCAGTCAAAATTCTCTGCATCAAGCTGTTGTGTTGTATTTCTGGGCAATCTGGATAAGGTATCAGCCAGATAAAGAAGTTTGCCTTTTGTATAGACCATTTTGTAGTTGTACTTTTGTAATTTAAGCATCATTCTTTTTAATCTTGCCAGAGTGGAATGCAAAGGCTTCTTTAAAAATAGTAACCAGGGGTTGATGATCAGTTTCAGTCTGGATCGCTTGACCATAAATATAATCATGAAATTTTGGACATGCAAACACAATTGCCAAAAGTTCCTTCTCAATATGAGCATATTGCATTTCAGTTTGGGTAAGAGTTCTAGATGCACAAGCTACTGGTCTGCCCTGAAGAATAACTCACCAAGACCAAACTTTGAGGCATCAGATGAAATAGTAACTGGCTTATTGACATCACAGTACCTTTAGTGTAGGTGGAACGGCAATTTTCTCATTAAGATCATTGAATGCTCTCTAGTGCTGTTCTAGCCATGACCATGCAACATTTTTGAATGTCACCTCTCTTAAAGGCACTGTCTTTTTACTGATATCTGGTATAAACTTGCCCAAATAGTTAACCATACCAAGAAAATGCTGTAGAGCTTGAACATTATCTGGAGCGGGCATCTCAAGAGTAGCTGCTTGCTTGGATGGGTCTGATCGTAACCTGGTACTGGTAAACAAATGACCTGCATATGTGACTTCTGGTAGTCTGAATTTGCACTTCAAAGGATTAAACTTTAAGTTCACTTTACATGCTCTGTCTAGAACTTTCTTTAGGTTTCTGTCATGCTCTCCTTCACAATTGCCTCCAACCAGCTACTATTATGGCACAGGAATAACCTGAAAAAAATCTGTTCGGTTGCACGCTGTAAGACTTCACTTGCAGAATTTATTCCAAATGTCATCATGAGGAATCTATATCTTCCAAATGGGGTTCTGAATATAGTCAGTAATGAAGATTTGTGATCAAGCATCACATGCCAAAATTAAGTCTTTGCAGCCAAGACAGAAAATACAGTAGCATTCGGTATCAGGGCTGTGACTTCCTTGACTGTTTGCATGGGATGATGAGGTCTTTTCAATGTCTTATTCAAGTCTCATGGGTCAATGCATATTCTTATCTTGTCTGAGTCTTTTTTGTTGCTGCTATCATAGATGACACCCATTCAGTTGGTTCTGTAACTGGACAAATCACACTTTGCTGTACCATTTCATCCAGCTGAGGTTTAACTCTGCTCTGTATAGCTTTTGGAACTCTTATTGGCAGTCTGACTACTGGACTAACCTCTGGGTCTAACTTCATGGAATAGACAGATGGAAGCTTGCGTATCTCGTCATCAAAAACATCAGCATATTCTGAGAAAATAGCATTAGTGTAGCTAGAACTGGGACATGTGCTTATATGATGAACTTATTTTGTAAAGGAAAGCA
Source organism: Protopterus annectens (assembly GCF_019279795.1). NCBI lineage: Eukaryota > Metazoa > Chordata > Ceratodontiformes > Protopteridae > Protopterus > Protopterus annectens. Next base: position 225,515,117 of record NC_056737.1, read on the forward strand.
AGTCCATTCTCAAACTATCTCTGAGACCCAATAATGACTGCACAGGTCTGCGAACGATGTAAAACAACAACTTGTAACTGTTCCCAGCCAAATAACATGAAAGCACTGCTGAACCCTTGGCTGGACTTTCTTCACCTCCATATGCAACAAGTCTTGTACAACTAGTCACATTAAGTTGTTCATCAACTCTTACTTTAACAAAGCGTCTGCTGACATGATATTACACTTTGAACCAGTGTCTACTTTGAGCTCGATGGGTTTGCCATGGATCAGGACAGTATAAAACACTTTGCCCTTTGCCAACAAATCTACTGCATTAAGCTTTTCAGCAATTAGTGATACACCATCTACGTAGAAAATAGACTGTAAGCCTACATGATCAATTTGCTTTTTTAAGGAACCATTCTTTCCAACTGAGTGAGGTTTACTTGACTTGCAAAACTTATGAAAATGATTACATTTTTTACACTTGTGACATTACTGACCAAATGCTAAACACTTTTTTCTCTTTTAGACTCATGGTTGGCACCACAATTATGACTGTTAACTATGAAGCTTGACTTGGGTTTTGCTGACTCACCCTTGTGCCGTATTAAGCAACCTTTGCTCTACACTGAGCATGCTCCTTTAGCTGAACTAGACTTAGAATTTGCTGGAAAACTATGGGACTTCACAGGGAAACCCGCAGGGGCAGCAGCTGCCATGTGCTTAGGCCTGTTTCTGCTTGTCACATGCTGCATGCTGTATACATTTGCTCTGGGGCCTGCTGAAACCATGCTCTTGTCACTTGTAAGCATACTTGTGTGCCTTTCTGTAACTTCATGGATCTAACAAATCGCAATTGCCTTGCTCAATGTTACGTCTCAGTCATGAAGCAAAATCTTTCTTACAGCAGCACTATTAATACCACACACAAGCCTGTCCTTTATTAGTTTGTCTTTTAAATCACCAAATATGCAGATTTTAGCTTTGTTTCTCAAGTCAATGATATAACCTGCAAATGCTTCTCCTGGCCTTTGGTCTCTCGTGTAAAACAAATGCCTCTGTAATGTAACATTGGTCTGGGGATTGTACATTTCTCTGAATTTACACTTCAGACACTCAGGATCTTCCCTTGATTCAGCCTGAAACAATATGACAGTTTTCACCTTCACCCTCATACACTGCTGGTGCATACACAAATGAACACTCTCTATCAATAGCCTCTGACCCAGCTAGGTTTAGCAAAATGAATGACCTGATGCATACATCTTTACTGGAGTAAGTTGCTTGTATGAAAATATCACACTCTTGCTCAAATATTCTCCAGTTCTCTGCAATATTCTGGTCAAATACAAATGGACCTCGTTTGCGAAATGCCTCTGCCATATTAACACATCAGTGAAGACTTTTGCAAGTATGCACAAACAGACACACAACCATATATATATGCCAGAAATTTATGCCAGCACTTGTAACTGTGCTCAATAGCACAATACACCTCTGAGTAATTGAACTCTGTGAAATACTTTGCAAAATATGTCTGTTGGGCACTGTAACACTCTTTTAAATTATTGTATTATAAAGTCATCTATCATCATTCTAAGAAACATTGGGTGGTAGAAGAAGCTCAGAGTAAGAAGCATTTCAAAGTAAGTGCACTTTGAAAATAAACAATATGCAGCACACTGAAACACTTCCAAAATGGCTGTACTTTGCTAAGTAACTCTTTACAGTGCAAGAAACACTCTGTAAGGGCAGCCCTTCACTAGTAGACACACCGAGCACAAAAAAATTTTCAAAATCGCTTTATTTTCACTACACTTCATGAAATATTTACACTTTGCACACAATAAACTCTTCGGAATAAATGCACAATAATAAACACACACACTATAAGCACTTTTACACACTTTGCAATGCTTCGAATAGCTCTAGTTATGCTCTGAATAGGAGCCAAAACACCAATCCAAACTGCTGTTAATCCAACAAGAAAACGCTGCAGGGTAGAGCTAGGAAAATACGTTGCTCGTCAGAACCAATAACTGGAATACTTATAATAACCAAAGGAAATCTTCTCGTAGGAAAAATTTATTCAATAAAATCCATATGCGATAAAAACCATATGCAATAAAAAGAAAACTGGAATACTTTTCACATATACAAACTGAGTTAAGCGCTTTCGACTGGATCCAACAGCCAGTCTTCCTCAGAACTAAAAAACACTTAGAAAAGAAAAGCTTTTATGCTGTTAAAATCAGCGGTTAAAAAACCGCGCCAAACAATAATTTGAATGGGTTTCAACATTATTTAAAGAAACAGTTGCTTGTTACTGTTTGAAATCAAAGCGGTTGTTGTCATATAGAAATTCCGCTAATATCTTACAGTTGTGTTGGCTAACATTTCAATTCAGATGGCAACTGATCTATCCACCAAATATATTTGTACATGCATAAAAACCACAATGAAGTTGTTGCCACAATGCGATTGTTAAAGACCAGCATATCAAATGCATATAGTAAGCAGATGTTATGGGAAACATCCATTGCCCTCCATACATCTACCAACAGGATTGAACACAAGAAATTTGATGTATGCTGTAATATCCAATGTTGAAATAAAACTAATAATACTAATACTGATAAAACTATATATAAACATATTGCTAAAAAGCAATGAACTAATCAATATATGTATGTGTATATATATAATACTAACTTGTATATAAATGACTGATTCAAAAAACACTAAAAACACTAAATAATCAGGGAAATCTATGTACCATAATTAATAATATCCTATACCTATTCACTATATAAACAACCTAGACTATACACCAAAATAAACAAAAATAAACGGAAATGAACTGAAATGAACTGAAAGGAACTATATGATATTCAGAGAATCTATTACGTATTGATTCATGAAAAACAGTATGTATTATTGTACATTCTGTTAAATAAATTATTATACTATATTAAATAATATATTAAATAATATATAGTTACATTGAACATGTTTTTTCATATATCCTTACATAAGTATTTTTGCATAAATATTTTTACATAAATATATATTTGCATAGTATTATATAGTAACATCAATGTTCAATCACAAACATGTGACCTGTAAAATCTCAATATAACAATCTCTATATTCTGTAAATTAGTGTACTATCCAGCTACTAATTCCCCCTTTTTTGTTTGGAACACGGTGTAAAACATCTAATCTTATAGTATATATTTATTTATTAATAAGAAAGGGCTTTATACTGATAAAATCGTTCAGACCAGGACTTCTTGTTGCATCAGTCTTAATTTGCCATACACTTTCTTTCAAAGCCAATAAATTCTTCCAATTACCTTCCATCTTTTCTATTCGATCAATAATAGCAAAAGTAAAACTGTGTCCTTCACCTTTATCTAAGATGTGTCTATAAAGAGCATTTTTAGTGTCCTTTCTACGTATTTTATACATGTGTTCGTATATTCTCTTCTTTATAGTCCTTTCTGTTTTTCCTATATAAAACATATTACATGTTTTGCACTTAGCAACATATACCACTTGTTTGCTGTTACAATTGCCATTCAAACATCTAATTACTGTGTGGTTGATGTTATCCAAAATAATTTTATCTACTTCATTGATATAACAGCAATATCGACATGTTCCACATTTTTTACTTCCTCCCCTTTGTTTGGTAGCTTTAACATAATTTCTATCTGCATATTCCAGCATACGTTTAATGTTGGGTGCCACTTTGTAAACAATTTTTGGTGCTGTTCCTATCTTAACATCTAAGTTATTAGAAGTAATGACATCCCAATGTCTATGGAGTATAGTTTTCACATAATGTACATAGGGCGTATAGGTGAGTACACATACTCTATTTGACTTCTGATCAAAATTACTAATGTTACCACTTTTTCCAAGACCTTGAGTACCTAATAAAGGTTTGTATTTATTGTCCCATTGAGATGTAACATATTGTGCAATGCGTTTGACCATAATTTTAGGATAATCTCTCTCTCCAAACATTTTGCATAGAGTTTTAATGTCCTTCTTCACGATGTCTATTCTGGAGGACATTCTTGCTACTCTAATACATTGTCCTTTGACAATATTTTTAAATGTATAGGGGGGGTGGTTGCTGCTGAAGGAAATATAGTCATTCGAATAAGAAGGTTTTCTATAGATCCTGGATGCAAACCCTGTCTCTGTATGCCAAACATAGGTATCTAGATAGGCTATACCTTTGCAATCATAGTTGTACGTGAATTTTAAGAATTCAGTGGTACTATTAAGAAAATTAATAAACTCACTTATTTCTCTTTCTGGGCCCTTCCATAACACAAACAAGTCATCCAGGTATCTAACGTATAGCTCAATCTGGTTATAATATTTGCTTTTAAATAAATGTTCCGTTTCCCATTCGAGCATGACTAAATTCGCAAAAATGGGGGAAGCGTTTTCTTGTTGGATTAACAGCAGTTTGGATTGGTGTTTTGGCTCTTGTTCTTCGTAACGCCATGGCAGGTAGTGCGGGAGAAACACCTGCTTTATTGTCGGATACCGTTTATGAAGTTTTACAGTCGGACAAAGTTTTGGGTAATTTAAGGGCTGATGTTTCGGCTCTACAGAAAGACATTGCTAATTTAACAACTATGGTTATGCAACTATTGTCTGAACGTAAAAATGAACAGTTGGATGGTGAGAATAATCTTGTTCAAGCCGCTCGTACATCTGCGGGTGGATGTAAAATAGATAAACATCAAAAGTTACGTTCGTTAACATCTAAGCTTGACGGTGCACAATGCACTGAATTCTTGCACAATCCTGACTGTATTTTGGTGCAAGAGATTATTACCGACGCCTCTTTTCAAGATACACCTGAGCGGGTTTTTCCCGCTATACTACAGGATTCTGTAGTGGAACGAGCAAATATAGACATTGAAGTGCCTAATATGCCTAATTTGCATGGTAGAAATACTCACGACAACTTGCGATCTTTCTTAGCGCGTGATGGACATTCCTTTCAACACGAACGAGAGAGTGATACAGTCGGAAATGAACATATGTTTGATTATAGCCTTCAAAACAACCCTCGGGACAAGTTGGGAGCTAGGGCTAAGACTGTATCTACCACTCAAATACATGAGAATACTAAACGACAATGCTATGAGCAACGTAAAGGTACTGTTACACTTCTACCTCATATGTCTAGCCCACGGCTTAGAATTGAAGCTGATAAAGCGGATAGATCCGCTAAGCAACGAAACAAAACAAGTATAAATAGTTCTAACCATGATGTTACTGACTGTTTAATGGAAAAATTTTTATGTGATGATTATGAATTCTTTCAAAATAACAATGGGGGACTAAATGATAATGTTTCTGTATCCAATTATAGACAGAGTACTGTGAGGGATATGATCTATAATTTTGGAAAGAAGCTATTATCATATAAAAATACTAAACTTGATATTGCTTACTTGTCTCGATGTTTAGAATTGAAGATGGTTCCCAAAGGTATTAGATTTTTTAAACTACCCCTGGGGCTAAATTATAGTAAAGAAATGAAAAAAGAGTTTAATCAACTGTTTGACAACTTTGGTTATTCATATATAAATGTTTTAATCAAATATCATGATGAAAAAATGGGTGTAATAACAAAGGAGCTAGAGGATATGAATAACACTATTATCCAACACTCTGATTTCATTAAATGGAAAGATTTGTACTACAAACAGTTTAGTGATGTACAAGAGAAAGTAAAGGGTATTTATGAAAGAAAAAATAAGAAACTACAGAGGGACTTAGATGCCTATGAATATGACCATGCATATATATGGCCCATGGATAGGAAGTCTGAAACCAGGGAACGGACAAGGGATCGCATTTTTAGTTTGAATGATAGACCTAGAAGTGCTAGATTTGAAGAAAATTTTCGGGGAAACAGATTTTTTCCAGCCCCCAAGCAAAGGAACAACCTCAACAGATGGAGATAATTGAGAACATAGTAGAAAATACAGGGAATATTCTAACTAGGCAGGTGAATAAATCTAAGGAATTAAGTAAGAGTGTACTGAGTAGCAATGATACAATTGAAAAGAATGGCTTTGCAGATGGAAGACCACAAGATAAGGGACAAGACATAGATACCTGCTCTGATACCACTGACCAGATTATGACTATACACAATGGATTTAGAGTGTACAATTACACCGATTTTCCTATAGAGAATGAGTTTATTAGCCTGATGAGCAAAGGAATGAAATTTATACCTACTACTGGTTTTAATGTAATAGACACCATAAAAGAAATCAAATTGTACTGCAGAAGGCTCAATCTGGCTTTACATTTTAATGATGAAATGCCTGATACTCCTGCAGTTACAAACAACCGGTTAAGAAAGAAAAGTACTTTCATCCCGCCTCAACATCCTCATATCAATTGCTATGAACAAATGGTTAGCAAGGATGTTTATTGGCTTAAAAATGACATATTGAGGGGACCACTAAGGGAAAATATAGCGCACGATAACCTATCTGTTAAAGAAAGGAACTGTTTGGAACAACTGATAGGGAACAAAGATATACGCATTATGAAGCCTGATAAAGGTGGAGGCATAGTGGTTAGCTATACTACTGATTACAAGTCTAAAATGCATAACTGGCTATATGAATCGGGCAATTATGAGGCGATTTCATTAAATGAAGTAAATATTGGTTACAGAAGAATAGACCTCATTATTGAAGAATATATGATTGACAGCAGGATTAGTAATGATATATATACATTTATTAGAACTGATTATCCAGTACTTGCCAAGATTATTGGAATACCGAAAATTCATAAATCAGTTATAGACCCACCTTATAGACCTATTGTGTCAGGCTCTAGATCAAAAACTTACAACATTGGCGTTCTGATCGATACCTGGACCAAACATATTTACAACAATGTACCGCACATTATGAAGGATTCTTGGAGCTTTTTGAGCTCTCTTAGTGCGGACAAATGGAGTAAGGATTACATCTTTATCACTATAGATGTGATTGACTTATTCACATGTATCCCTAAAAATATAGGACTGGAATATTTTACCAACAGCCTTAGGAAATTTTCTGGCTTCAGTTGGGATAAGACATGTGTAGTCACAGAACTTATGTCCTTGGTTCTTGACCATAATTATATAACATTTGAGGGTGAATATTTTAGACAGCAATCAGGAGTGGCAATGGGGGCCTCATGTGCCCCCATTTTTGCGAATTTAGTCATGCTCGAATGGGAAACGGAACATTTATTTAAAAGCAAATATTATAACCAGATTGAGCTATACGTTAGATACCTGGATGACTTGTTTGTGTTATGGAAGGGCCCAGAAAGAGAAATAAGTGAGTTTATTAATTTTCTTAATAGTACCACTGAATTCTTAAAATTCACGTACAACTATGATTGCAAAGGTATAGCCTATCTAGATACCTATGTTTGGCATACAGAGACAGGGTTTGCATCCAGGATCTATAGAAAACCTTCTTATTCGAATGACTATATTTCCTTCAGCAGCAACCACCCCCCCTATACATTTAAAAATATTGTCAAAGGACAATGTATTAGAGTAGCAAGAATGTCCTCCAGAATAGACATCGTGAAGAAGGACATTAAAACTCTATGCAAAATGTTTGGAGAGAGAGATTATCCTAAAATTATGGTCAAACGCATTGCACAATATGTTACATCTCAATGGGACAATAAATACAAACCTTTATTAGGTACTCAAGGTCTTGGAAAAAGTGGTAACATTAGTAATTTTGATCAGAAGTCAAATCGAGTATGTGTACTCACCTATACGCCCTATGTACATTATGTGAAAACTATACTCCATAGACATTGGGATGTCATTACTTCTAATAACTTAGATGTTAAGATAGGAACAGCACCAAAAATTGTTTACAAAGTGGCACCCAACATTAAACGCATGCTGGAATATGCAGATAGAAATCATGTTAAAGCTACTATACAAAGGGGAGGAAGCAAAAAATGTGGAACATGTCGATATTGCTGTTATATAAATGAAGCAGATAAAATTATTTTGGATAACATTAACCACACAGTAATTAGATGTTTGAAAGGCAATTGTAACAGCAAACAAGTGGTATATGTTGCTAAGTGTAAAACATGTAATATGTTTTATATAGGAAAAACAGAAAGGACTATAAAGAAGCGAATATACGAACACATGTATAAAGTACGTAGAAAGGACACTAAAAATGCTCTTTATAGACACATCTTAGACAAAGGTGTAGGACACAGTTTTACTTTTGCTATTATTGATCGAATAGAAAAGATGGAAGGTAATTGGAAGAATCTATTGGCTTTGAAAGAAAGTGTATGGCAAATTAAGACTGATGCAACAAGAAGTCCTGGTTTGAACGATTTTATCAGTATAAAGCCCTTTCTTATTAATAAATAAATATATACTATAAGATTAGATGTTTTACACCATGTTCCAATCAAAGGGGGAATTAGGAGCTGGACAGTACACTAATTTACAGAATATAGAGATTGTTATATTGAGATTTTACAGGTCACATGTTTGTGATTGAACATTGATGTTACTATATAATACTATGCATATATATATTTATGTAAAAATATTTATGCAAAAATACTTATGTAAGGATATATGAAAAAACATGTTCAATGTAACTATATATTATTTAATATATTATTTAATATAGTATAATAATTTATTTAACAGAATGTACAATAATACATACTGTTTTTCATGAATCAATACGTAATAGATTCTCTGAATATCATATAGTTCCTTTCAGTTCATTTCCGTTTATTTTTGTTTATTTTGGTGTATAGTCTAGGTTGTTTATATAGTGAATAGGTATAGGATATTATTAATTATGGTACATAGATTTCCCTGATTATTTAGTGTTTTTAGTGTTTTTTGAATCAGTCATTTATATACAAGTTAGTATTATATATATACACATACATATATTGATTAGTTCATTGCTTTTCAGCAATATGTTTATATATAGTTTTATTAGTATTAGTATTATTAGTTTTATTTCAACATTGGATATTATAGCATATATCAAATTACTTGTGTTCAATCCTGTTGGCAGATGTACGGAGGGCAATGGATGGTTCCCACAACATATACTTACTATCTACTTACTATAAGCATTTGACAAGCTGGTCTTTAATAATTTCATTGTGGCAATAACTTCATTGTGGTTTTTATGTATGTACAAATATATTTGGTGGACAGATCAGTCGTCATCGGAATTGAAATGTTAGCCAATACAACTGTAAGAATTTAGCGGAATTTCCATATGACAACAACCGCTTTGATTCCAAACAGTAACTAGTAACTGTTTCTTTAAAAAATGTTGAAACCCATTCAAATTATTGTTTGGCGCGGTTTTTTAACCGCTGATTTTAACAGCATAAAAGCTTTTCTTTTCTAAGTGTTTTTTAGTTCTGAGGAAGACTGGCTGTTGGATCCAGTCGAAAGCGCTTAACTCAGTTTGTATTAATGAAAAGTATTTCAGTTTTCTTTTTATTTGCATATGGTTTTTATCGCTTATGGATTTTATTGAATAAATTTTTCCTACGAGAAGATTTCCTCTGGCTATTATTAGTATTCCTGTTACTGGTTCTGACGAGCAACGTATTTTCCTAGCTCTATCCTGCAGCGTTTTCTTGTTGGATGCTCTGAATAGGTTCAATCAATGCAAAACAATTGTTTATGCCAAAACACTGTGATTTGCCAAAATCATGCAGTTGCCTTGTTTTATTTATGCTCAGTATGACCTTTAGGTCTTTATTATATTTGTTTTGCCCATTTAATTGCATTTCTTGTGCTCATTTTACCCTAAACATGCTCGTTTTGCAATTCCAAGGTAACTCTGCACTTTATATGTACTTTTCTGACAGTCACTTTATCTAGCATCTTAATTTCAAGCATTTTTTAGATTAGTAAACTTTTTTATGCTTTTCATTTGCTCAGTGAACATTATGTGCTGCTTGTTTGCTTAGTAATGCGTTTTGTGCTCTTGTAATGCTCTGTTTTCTCTTTTTTAATAAAATAATCATTTGTGCAAGTTTTCATTACCTCTAGCTTATTTCTGGCCCTTTTTTGCTCTCACTTCTCTTACTGTGTCTTCACTGCCAATTCTACACTTCATATCATAGGTTCATAGATTAGTACTAAGCTAATTGCCCTTGTGAGCCATTTTAAGCTTAGCCAGTTATCCCTTGTGAGACTCAAACCCTGCACCTTGCAATTGCAAGGCAAACACCTTAACCATTAGGCCACCCTCCCAACCCATGAGTGTCTGGAAAGCAGTCTTTGGAATCCCACTTCTGACACTGTCATTTGTCCGGTCAGGATAAAACAGATAAACATGCATGGGTTTGATTCAAGCAGCTTTATTATGTACAAACATATCAGGATTGAGGCAAATAACTTTAACTTAGATAAACTTATAAACAGACTGAGCATTTCTCTCATACATGTTCACTCTCTGGCTGCACTCTCAAAATGGCACTGAAGCTAGCATGTGCTTGCTATTTATATGCATGTTCAGTCCTTGGAAATGCTTCTTAAAGGTACAACACATACATACTCTACATTAGTAATGAGAAAAGGGGATACAGAGAAGAAGATGAAGGCTTTTGAATAGTAGTGGTAGTGGGATGGTGAATAAGGAGAGTGGGAAGGGGAAGAATAGACAGAGTAGTGACAGAAGGTGGTAGGGCAGAATAGTCAGTAGAGGTGAGGAAAATAGGAGGTTGTTCAGGATCAACAAAGTGGAATGCATGACTGGATTCATTATGTTTTTCACTTTCTTCACAATCACTCATCAACCACATACAGGTGACTGCTTTAGGGGTAGGAGTGAAAAGTGAGGCGGCATGCTGTGTACATATATGCAGACGTCACTTGAAATACATGATTGTGGCCATTTGAACTTCTACTTTCATCTCAGTCTAAAACAGGAGGGATGCAAAGGCAGTGACTGACTTTTTCTTTGGGTGGGGGCTAGGGAGGCAGGCAGTATTCCAAGGCAGAATTTGTGTATTTCCACAAATAATTATCCTGTGAGCTGCTATCTTATCAGCTTTGAACATTAAGCCTTTGGCACAATTTATGTCTTCCCTGAAAGAAAAAAAAAATAAGACTGAAATTCTTTTCCTTCTCATGATTTTTGTTTAGGCCAGCACTGGATTAAAAGGTTTGGAAAATGTTCAAAAATGTACCTCAGAGTATCTATAACCCTATGGCTTCAGGGGGCCCTGGCTTAATTGAGTTAAATCCTAAATGGTTATTGTTGTGCTTTCTTGGCCAGGTAAGGTATGTTGAAAGGATGCAAGGAAAACTAAAGTTGAACAGTAACACTGCATTTCTTTCCTTAATCATAGTTTCTCTTCAAGCCATCTTTGGATGGAAAAGTTGTACAAAAAAAAAAATAAATAAAAACAAGCTTTAATATACTCATCAGAACAGGGATGTCATGGTTTCTTGAAATACTGAAGAGTAAGGCAAAATGTGAGAAAAAGAATGTGCATGGTGTGGGAAGCCTGGGATGGAGCGGGGACAGAGAATACCACTGGAGGATGTGTGTTTGTAAGACGGAGGTGAAACAGTACTTCAGTTCTATATGTAGAGTTGTTGTAATATGTCATTGCTGCAACTAAATGAAAGTCACTGTGATTGTCCCACTATAATATGGACCAACATGATGGTGTACACAGGCCATTCATAGTGTAAGAGCATTGTAGCTACAGTTCAGTCTGTACATACTACTCCTAAAACTCTGCAGCATGAACTAAAAGGTTGCTTAGGAGGGGTGGGAGTAACAGGGTGATACTTAGACTGGAAGTGTTCCTGGGATCCCCAACTTGATACTTGGTGGGGGGGCTTCCAAAATGCTAACACTGACCTTGGCTCAGACCTAGCCCTGAGGGAAATGCTATACATTTGTAAATCAAAGTGCATGAGAGTCACTTGTTCCAGGAATCTTAGCCTAGCTTCTGACATGAACAGGTTATTTTGGAGAGATAGCTATATCTCCCAGAGGTTGCCACTTCTCTGGAACAAGCTTCCAGTTCACATGAAACAGAGCCTGTTCCTGACCCTCTTTAAACCCAACCTACATCAATGGATGGGTGACCGCAAATTCACTCCTGGAGTAATGTCCATGTCCCTTCTGGGCATAGGAAGTCAGTATTAACTAGCATAGATCCTTTCCTCCTTGAACTTTACTCACCTAATCATCGAAAATTGGGGCAACTTGGAATAAATATGGCTAAGCTTGCAAGGGCTCTAGGGCCATTAGCCTAGTAATGTTCTGTGAACCTATGAACAGCCATCAAATGTACAATATTACACTGGAGCATGGCAACTACTAAATGTTCATAGCACTGTACTGTGGTGCTCCTGGTTTATACAGACTGTGCACACAAGCATAGTAGTCAATGTTTCCTTGATACCATACTGAGCATGGCTAATGCTGGCCAGTATGGGTAGCACATTGCATTTTATCAGAGATTCAGAGGCAGTGGTACTACATGGCCATATTAGCATACCCACTTTACCAAGATACCCTTATTAGTGTAGTATAAAGTGTGGGTGCCATTTTGCATGAGAACACTCATGAACAAGGAACTGTGGAATACAGGACTTTATATAGTAACTCTGGGGACTTGGGAGATACCGCTTGTGAAGTAAGAAAACCTGCCTAATAATGTACACCCACTTAGTAATATGTGTGGCAGTTGGACTAGGTTATGTTTAGACACCCTGTCCACATAGTGGAAGTCCACTATATCTTCTGGCCTGTGAGGTGGTACTATATAAGACACTGATGGTACCTCCTGAAGTGGTCTGGATGATCATGAGGTATGTCATGGACACTGGCTCTAGTAGCAGCTATTAATGCGTGCTGTTCTGCTGCTCCTAGCATCTCCCCTTATATGTACACCATAATTATAATAGTGCAAGTCAAATTTAGTAAGGAACTGGTAGTAAGACGTTTGCTTTACAATAGTTCTTGAATACTATGGGGGTTAGCTGGGGTCACATAACTGATTTTTATTACAAAAGAGACAGCTTTGGTGGTCTGACCTTATCAGAAAATACACTACATTAGAGGGGGATACAGAATTCTCCCATATTTGTGAGAACCAGGTCAAGTATGTTTGCAGCCCTAGTGGGCATAAGGACTATTTGGTCCAAGGTGTTTGTGTTTACAAAGTCCAGGAATCTCTGGGCCTGTAAGTCTGGGATCATGCAAGGTTCTCAGTTTACAGTGGGATAGTTGAAGTTGCCCATGGATATGATTTGGGTTGAATGGTGAGAGCTTCCAGTAAGTTCAAGTATGAGTTAAAGGTGTGACCTATAGCATGCAAGGCTATGATATGGAACTTTGCCTATGGAGATCTGGATACGGAGAAGCTTAAATGGGTCATCCTGTTTGACTAGTCTTGAGGTGAGCTTGTCATTGGTATAGATTAAGACACTTCAACTGTTGGTCCCTGCCTGTGCAGCAATTGGCTTAAATGTGTGGAAGACATTGTAGACATTCACCACCGGGGGCTTCTGTGACTTTACCCATGTCTCAGTAACTGCAAAGATGTCCACATTCTCCAGGGTGAGGAGAGCCTGGTAGAAGATGACTTTCTTGTTTAGGCTCCTTTCATTGAACAGTATAACATTTAGATTCTCTTGGGTTGGTTTTGCTATGTCAGAAGGTTCATCAGTTTGGCATTGCCTAGAAAAAGTACAATGGGAAGGGTATTGTTTTACAAAATATTCAAAAGCCTAGATTAGACAGGTACAGACCATCCTTGGCAAAACAATTTGGTTTGTTGACCATATATTTCCATACTAATAAATATTGTACCCCCTTGGAATGACAGCAGAAACTAACCCAATTATTGAAGTCAACCATCTTTTATTTATATTGTGGCATCATCTTAGGTGAAGGTAGAACACTGCTCAGTGCTAGGCACATACCAGCCTGAGACACACAGTCTGAGATGTCCATTAATGTCTTTCTTCATATAGACCAATGAGGTACGTCTCAGGTCATTTAGTTCCCTACATGAACTGTGACTGAGTCACAGTGGTACTTGTAGTCTAATGACCTGAGCGCTTGGGTGATTTGGTGGATCCTGGCCCCTGATAGACAACTAAATGCGATTTTCTTGTTATTCAGCCTGGTGAGTGAGACATCTATATGTCTCACAATGGAGTCCATATGACTAAAATATGCTGGCCTACTTTATGGGCTTTGAGGTTGAAGCTCCATAGGGTGTGGTTGTGTGTTGTGTTGTGGACTTAAAAGTCATTATTTTCTTCATTGCCCTCTCAGCCAGCTTCTATAGCAATCTTGTGGGTTACAGTGAGGGCTGCATTTTGAATAGAATGGACCCTCCTGCAAATCTAATTGCTCTGGAGAAGGCTGTGCCATTTCCCTTTGATTCTTTTCAAACAGTTATTTATTTCTTTATTTATTTTATAGATAAGAGAACTGGACTACTGGGGTCTTTTTTCAGTCATAATCTTCTTAAAAGAATATTAGAAAACCATCAGCACTTACGATGCAGAGTATATACCCTATAGCATAAAAGTTTAAACAAAAACGCAGTAGTAAGCTCTGCTTAATAAAATAGGGTAGGAAACAAAGCAATGCCACTTACAACAGAAAATCTGTTACTACAAACAGGGTATCAATCAATATGTTGTACAAAGCACATAGCAGGGATTGCAGTTGAAGGAGTGTACCGACAATCTGTGAATTCATTTATTGCTGTACAGTACATAGAAGCATATGTAGGTTTATTGGGCTTATGTGGTGCACATATGCTATGCAGTCGGGTTGTGTACTCATTACTATGTTATGGTTAGAAAGCCAGAATTCAAAAATCCTTAGATACTGGTCAATGCTGTTTATAGCAGGACTGTTCAGTGAATCAATCAAGAGTGAATCCAAAACTGCTGTAGCACTGCTGCAGTAATAAGGCTTTGGTCCCTAATATAATACTGGTCTGATTACAAACATGGCAGATCAAGGATGCAGCTAATACTAGTTATACATTTGTGCTTCCCCAGAACTTTTCACTGGGATTGTAATAGCACAGTAAAGTGAATTAAAGAATATCTCTACCGCACTATGTGAAGAAACATAAAAGGGTTTTCCATCTTTTGACAGAGTACACTAATTCATTCCTGTGGCAGGAGTGGGGCCATTTGCAACTTAGCAGGTAAGTGCAGTAAAGCCTTGCGTCTGAGTGTGTGTGTGTGTGTGTGTGTGTGTGTGTGTGTGTATTTGTATATCTTTGCATGTGTTAGGTGTATGCACGAGTATATGTGTGGGCTTGTGCACATGTGTATTTGCATGAATGTGTGTATGAATGGGTACATGTGTGTGTGTGTGTGTAGTTACATAAGTGTGCGTGTACACACTCGAGCGCGTGTGTGTACGTCTGTGTGCATGCACGTGTATGTCAGTATGTGCACATGGGCACACACTCACGTGTGTGTATGTGTGTGTGCATGTGTGCGTGAGTGTGTTTATGTGTATGTCTGTGGGTGCTTGTTCACCTGCATTGTGTTGGTTGGTAGAGGGAACTCTAGCATGGTTATCTGTAACAGTGGAGTTTTTGATTCAGAGACACAATAACAAGCCACTAATAAAATGGTGATCCATGCAAGTTTATTATATCACTGAATCCGATAATATCACTTTTACGCGATTAGGCACTTTGGCATTGCCCACATAGCACTGGTAGTATATTTTATAAATCCCAACCGAAATATACAACACCAAGAGCTAAGCATTATAGTCATGCCAGATGTGCATGCCACACCCTACCCAGTATCTTCATTAGTAAAGTATAAAAATTCACTCAGTTACCATGAACCTACATTATTCTATCTTTGAAGGAGTTCTGTACTTTTAAATGTAATGGAGATTTTTGTGTATAACACTAGCATCGGGTAGTCTATAGGCATTATGTTTTAGTAATTTATAAAATGTTTGTTTAATGTTAATATGTATTACCCCTTTGTTTAATTTTAATTATGCCAATAATTCAACCATGAAGATAAAAATATGAATTTATATATTCCTCAATATGCATGCTGTTGGCCCTTGTGTTGTTATGACTTGCCTTTGTTTAATATCTTTAAAATAAAAATGTTAAATGCAATGAAATTAACATAAACCATTGATGGTTATGAAACACTAGCCCTCTGCACCATTGTGATGGTAGTTATGATGCAATAGTTCAACAATTATTGTGATGTCATCTTTAGAATGAAGCAAAAATAATTATAAAGAATCAGAATTCAGCAGGCTCTCTGTCTTAGAGCTAAATGACTGCTATGATTTGTACAATTAAATGTATTACCAGCTATTTAAAGAAATGGGGAAACACATGCACATGTTTTAGATTTGGAAAGAAATTTTTCACCAGTAAAAGGTAAGACAAATACACAACAGAGTTACAGATTTTGTTCTGCAAGGGAAATTGAGTTCAAAAACTAATCTGATTCCAAGTTACCAAAATGAACAGCTTAGTGCTTAAGATGCAAGATTATTCTCTTATGGGTGCTGTCAGACTATATTGCAGTATAATCATTTTTTTTTTAGGTGAATTAAGGATTTAACCTTTATAAGCATATTTATGTGAGAGTACTTCTGTACAAGCTGTGTCATTTCCTACTTAAAGATTTATTACAAAACAGAAAAACAGTTTCTCGTAACACCGGTATCCAAATCTTTACTTTTTGATGTAACAGAAATAAACTGAATGTTTACAAAAATTCTGTTAATGTCTTCAGAGGGATTTCATACAAGTGAACATTCACTTTATGAGAAGGATGTATTTAATATCATAGCATCAAAGTTATTTATTTGGGATTGTAGAGTAAAAAGTGGTTCTTACTTTTTTTTTCTGATGGGTGGACTGGCTCAATACTTTAGTCATTTTTTTCAATTACCACCCAGATTACCAAAGTAAAACATTTTGTCAAGAGTACAACAAACAAGTAGTTTTTTAGGGCTGAACTTATTATCAGGAAGTATTAAGGGTACAATCCATATGATTTAAGATGGCAGAAAAAAAAAATAAAAGCAGCTAACAGAACATCATTTCAGTTTAATTTCTTTCATTTTAGTGAACAAGCCTCCCTCATGAAAATTGTAATGGGGATGGCCTTGTGATGTTTAGAAGACATGAGCATTTAGATTTGTTGTAATAGGCCTTGAAACTGTTTATTTTTTTCTAATACTTCAGTTTCTTCTGTTTTTAGTTGCTGTTTATTTTGGGATCCTTATATATATTCTTGCATGTAATTATAGAACATTTCAGTGATGGATTTACCTAAAACTGATAGTTATTCACAGATGATTCAAAATCATGATGAAATCATGATATTTATGTGTAATTTCTACATTACCTGCTTGGTATTGTGACTTACTCCTAAGCTGCATGATAAGGTCTCACAACTGTTTATTTCTTCTGTCTCAATTCTGTATTTAAGTTATGCGCCAGTGCAAAAGGGCAGTAATGTTGGTGTGAGGAAGAAATAGTGCAATTTAGTGGAGAAATCTGACATTTCTGGTTTCTCTTGGGGGTGGAAGGTGGTATATAATTCCAGGAATCCTGGTTTAGATCCCTTATCATCAGATCATCTTCTACAGCCTGTTCTTCCATTAAGCCTAATAGGTACTGAGTATAGGTTTAAACCAGGAGTTTTGGAATGGTACACCAATTTGTGAATCACCCTTTAGATTGTTTTTAAGATACTCTTACTTAAGTAGGAGTGTTGTTTTTCATGTTGTTAACCAGGCTGGTGTCAGCTTGGGGTGTGCATACAAGTAGTTCTTACCCATGACTAAATCTTCATGTAAAGATGCTAATGCTTTTAGCCAGAAGTTAAGTACTGCATCTAGCCCTAGGATTTTCCAGTTAGAAGCTTTCCTTAAATTTGTTTCAATCTCTCAGGCTGTTACTTTATCCCATTTTTTATCTTATACATTTGAACTTCTTATTCTTCATTTTACTTCTTCTATCCATTCAGCATCTTTGTTATGTTCCATAGGATCTTCATAAATATTTCTCCAAAATGTGACTATTTCTTCTTTTTTTTGTGGTGTTTCAGTTCTTTTTGTCTTCTTTTCCAGTTCTCTATAAAACTTTTTGAGTCATCAATAAATTGTTTATTTTGTACTTTTAGAGTAGTGGAAGCTAGGTTAAGAAGGGAGGTAATGATTAGTGATCAGCAGTGTAGTTTCATGCCAGGAAAGAGCACTACAGATGAGATGTTTGCTCTGAGAGTGTTGATGGAGAAGTACAGAGAGGGTCAGAAGGAGCTGCATTGTGTCTTTGTGGAGAAAGCATATGACAGGGTGCCTAGAGAGGAGTTGTGATATTGTATGAGGAAGTCGGGAGTGTCAGAAAAGTATGTAAGTGTGGTACAGGATATGTACGAGGGTAGTGTGACAGTGCTGAGGTCTGCGGTGAGAGTGATGGATGCGTTTAAGGTGGAGGTGGGGTTACATCAAGGATCAGCTCTGAGCCCTTTCATATTTGCAATGGTGATGGACAGGTTGACAGACGAGATCAGACAGGAGTCCCCATGGACTATGATGTAAGCAGATGACGTTGTGATCTGTAGTGAGAGTAGGAAACAGTTGGAGGAGACCCTGGAGAGGTGGAGATATGCTCTAGAGCAGGGGTGTCCAACCTTTTGGCTTGCTGGGGCCGCATTGAGTGAACAGAAATGGTCCTGGGGCCGCATATAAAATATATCATATAGTTAACTCTTTTGTTGCTCAGGAAGACCACAGTCGATCTCCTGGCTGTACTGTAGGTGCATTTGAACAATGAATAAATGTAATAAATGCCTAATATTTCCCTTAAAATTCTAATTCTCATTCTAATTCTCTAATCTAACAGTTAACTCTAACATCTTAGTTAATATATATATATATATATATTTATATATATATATATATATATATATATATATTTATTTCTCGCTGGGAAAACCATTCCAGCAGTCCAACTATGTAAAATGTCAACATCAGCAGTCCTGCAATACTATAATCCACAAAAATAAGCCAACAAATTTGCAATAAAGTAAAGAATTCACATTACTGACTTAATAAAACATTTCTGAATAAGCTACAAGAGAGTCTCACCCAAACAAATAACTGGTGCCAGAAACAGGGCCTCAAGTTAAATGCCAAAAAATGCATCATCATCCCCTTTCAAGAGAGTGATGTCCCCACAAATTATCACATTAATATCAATGTTGTAAGCATGCAATAAGTTGTATGGTACTTGGGCTCCCAGGTTGATAGAAACCGGACTTTTGACCACCACGTTGTCTCCGTTGTAAGGAAAGATTTTTACATGGCCCAATTCATTAGTAAGGGTATCTCATCCAGGGACAAAGAGGTCATAACATCCCTGTATTCTTCCTTTACAAGAGCCATTATTGAGAGCAATGCTCCTTTTGACATGTGCCTCAGCAAAACACCCGGCCAAAAGAAAGACTACAACCATTTCTGCCAAAAAAGGTCAAAGGACTAAGTTCACTTAGTTATCTAAACAGACTAAAAAGCTTCTTGCTTTCCTCTGTCTCTCACTGGCCCCTATAAATGTCATCATTGGCTTGCTTTCCAGGCTAAGAAAGATCCTGCCTTAAGAGACTTCCTCTACCTCAGAAATACAGGTTATACTTAAAATGCTCACTACAAAGACCACAGCCTTCACTGCAACATAAACAAGCCACTGTTTATGGACAGGTTATTGACACAAAAACCTTCAACTTCTGTAAAAAGCTCCCCTCATTATCAAACAATGTAGTTCAGCAACATGATGGCTGGATGGATAGCCGTAAATGTAGTCCTTGGGTAAGTAGCATAGCCTTCATCAAACCAGATGGAAAATCCACATACTAACCTTTCCCAGCTGGATGGCTAAGATCTAATATCGGTTACTCAAGTCTAGTTGCCCAAGAAGAGGGGCGTGTTTAACTAAGAATTCCATTTGCAAAATTATAATCACTATACTTATTAAATCTCTTTCTTACACACACACACACACACACACACACACACACACACACACACACACACACACACACACACACACACACAAAAAGCCCCTACTTGTAAAATAGGCAACCTCAGTAATCACATGACACCCACTCACTGAATGAAATTGTCTGGAAGTCAAAATATCTGAAAAAAAAAATCATAATGGAGATGGATTCATCCATGTAATTTCCCACCACCAAAAGGACCATCAATAAATCAACAAACAACTGCTCGGCAAAAAGTAAATCAATAAGAAAACCATAAACTATAATGCTACATACTGGTGTAAACATATAACTTGTGTCAATCACCAGGTTAATCCATACCAAAAGATTGTTTCAGAGATTCAGCTATGTACAAACAGCTTTCTCCTAAAAACTTAACTCATTGATATTTGCCTTGTTGTAATTATAACTGTAAAAAAAATATTTTTAAGTTTATTCTGTACCGCAATGATTCTCACTGTTACGAGATGTAATCTCTGCCATATTGTATGAGTACTACATCCATAGTTTGCTGTCTATGTCTCTCTCATGTATTATATTGTTTTGTGTTATTTTTGGAGCTTTTCTCCCCGGGCCTCTGCTGAAAATGGACCTGTGCCCAGTCGGACTTTCCCGGTAAACAAATGTAAAATAAAATAAAATAAATAAAAATAAACTTCCCTCCAATCTAAAGCCATTTGACATTCAGACATTTTAATTTGTGCAGAAGTTACTCACAGACTGATAGTTTACTGAGCTGTAATGCTGACCTTCGCTTTAGAAAAAAACAAATTCCCAGACTTTGTCAATAGCTCAAAGTGTAGAGAGGATTATTTATTTATTTTTGGAAAACATCTTTAAAACTGTTAAATTGATTACACACCCAGAAACACAGAAAAGTTATTGTGATTATGTAAACCACAGACTGCTGCAAGAAATCAAAGTCACGTTAGCACTCTATGCTTATGTCCGAACAGATGAATCATACCTGTCAATTCCAAAAGAAGTAAAGTAGCTTAATAAGAAGGTTATTTGCAAGGTTGCATGGCAGTTTATATTGGAAATAAGCAGCGATATTAAAAAGGCTCTGTTTTTCATAATTATGCCGAAAAGTCTTCCAAGGTAAATACAACTTCTAATTTAGTATGGAACCATACCTCTCAACCTTACAGCAAGAAATCTGGACAAAGCAAAACATAAAAGTGGGACACAGGCCCAAAAATAGTTATGCATCACAGACACCATTGAAACAACTGTAGCTGCAAACATTACACATCACTTATAATCTTTCTGTCCCATTATTGTCAGTTAAACATTATATGGCTCATTCAGTCCTGCCTTCTTTTGCATCAAAGAAAACTATGCTTTGAAATGACAAATGCATTAAAAATAATACATAAAACACATTGCATCAACATCCTGCAACTTCCTACCTGCAAGCAACCACAGAGCTTTCACTGAAACTAGGGCTGCTTGTTTCCCCAGAATGACAGCTCATCCTAATTAAGTCTAATGGTATACAATCTACCAGTATCTGGACTACCTGAAATAAATTAAATTATGGCCTGTAAATTGAAAGTACACTTTGTTTAATTAAACTATATTTCTAAGCCCACTTACTATATTTTTTCAGTAACATCCCAATATCCATTTCAGATCACTTTACAAGACATTGGCAGTGGTAGACTTGGCATCCTTCAGAACCCCACAGGCCCACGCTAATACATTGCCCATTAAATGTAAATATCCATCCACTGTAAATGGCAAGAAGCTATGTCTTAAAAATCTACTTCTGGCATGCGTACCCAAGTATTAGGTTTTGAAACAAAGAAACATATTCTCCACAGTCCGTAAGTCTCTGTCTTTAATAATCATCTACTGTTGCAGCACTCCCAACACATAAGCACACACATACACACTAAAATCCCCAACATTTAAAAATGACATTGTGCCCACTTGATTTGCCAGTATTGATGATCCGCCAAAGCTAAGCTTACTGTTGTCCAATCTACCACTGCTTAGAACCCACCAATGAAAAAACAGTACTAGGTGCTTTTTTGTTTGTCTGAAAAAACAATACAACTTTATATGCTACAGTCCCACATAGTCAGTCCACTACTGACCCATTAACCCCAGGCTGCTGTCTCATTCTTACTCCCTGGAACTGCTTTACCTTGGATGACTACTTTATTTTCCTAAGCAAAAGACACAAATTGGAAGATAAGGCAAAAATCCAGACATTCTTTGAAAATCCATACAGTTAAGAGGTATGAGTTCATGTTCAATACAACACTCTCCCTGTTAGAAAGCCGCAATTTAATGAAAGTGTACTCTTAATGTATGATATATTTGTGAGCTAACTTGTTTGTGTTCAGTAGGTAGAATGATCATTGGTAGCCTCTTTGTGCATGCATCTCTCTCTCTCTCTCTCTCTCTCTCTCATGCACACATACACACACACACACACACACACACACACACACACACACACACACACACACACACACACACTCTTCTACTTTCACGCACACAATTCTGCTTTCATGCATGCACTCACTCACTCCGTACTTACCTATTAATACAGGTAATTGCTGTCCCTTTCAAAGGGAACAGCGGCAAATCCATACATGAGTCCCTCTTCAGCGAGAACACACACAGACACACACACACACACACACACACACACACACACACACACACACACACACACACACACACACACACACACACACACACACACACACACAGTGATTGTTCAGCAAAAAATAATGGCGTAAACACACTGACCCTTTTTTGGCTCAAAAACAAAACTAGAAGGTGCTTTGGCGCATGCGCACACCGACATTATCGTTACAGGTCATGGGAGCGAAAAACACAAAACAAAAAAAAGTGTTTTTGGGCATGCGTACATCGATGTTGCAGTTAGAGGTTGAAGGCCGCATGGAAGAGCTCTGAGGGCCGCATGCGGCCCGCGGGCCGCAGGTTGGACACGTCTACTCTAGAGAGAAGAGGAATGAAGGTCAGCAGGACTAAGACAGAATATATGTGTGTGAATGAGAGGGAGGATATAGGAATGGTGAGGATGCAGGGAGTAGAGGTGACAAAGGTGGATGAGTTTAAATACTTGGGATCAACAGTTCAGAGTGATGGTGAGTGTGAAAGAGAGGTGAAGAAGAGAGTACAGGCAGGATGGAGTGGGTGGAGAAGAGTGTCAGGAGTGATTTGCGACAGACGAGTACCAGTAAGAGTGAAAGGGAAGGTCTACAAGAGGGTAGTGAGACCAGCTATGTTATATGGGTTGGAGGCAGTGGCACTGACAAAAAGGCAGGAGTCAGAGCTGGACATGGCAGAGTTAAAGATGTTAAGATTTGCACTGGGTGTGATGAGGGTGGACAGGATTAGGAATAAGTATATTAGAGGGTCAGCCCAGGTTGGAAGATTTGGAGACAAAACCAGAGAGGCAAGATTGTTTTGGTTTGGACATGTGCTGAGGAGGGATGCAGAGTATATTGGGAAAAAGATGCTAAGGATGAAGCTGCCAGATAACAGGAAATGAGAAAGGCCTAAGATAAGGTTTATGGATGTGGTGAGAGAGGACATGAAGGTGGTTGGTGTGACAGAGCAAGATGTAGAGGACAGGAAGAAATGGAAACAGATGATCCGCTATGGTGACCCCTAACGGGGGAGCAGCCGAAAGAAGAAGATTTTATATTTATCTACATAACTTCTAAGTTTTTCTGCCTGAGCTAATATTTTTAATTTATTATTTGCAATGGTGTGTGATAGATTCTCATCTGTTCTGATACTGTACATTCCTTTTATCACACCTATCTTTCTGAGTATTTTTGCTAATCTGTTCCCTCTTCTATACTCTTTTAACAATGACATTTCTTGTATTAATTGCTTTATAGTTTTCTCTATTCAATACTTCCATGATGGCATTCGATTTCTCCCCTTCCTTTTCCCTACTGCCCTGTGTGTTTCTGGTAAGACTTTGTTATTAACTTAGCTGCACAGTTGTTTGTTTGTCTTTTTGGCTTTTCCTGGTTAGGGGTCGCCACAGCGGAAATCCGGCCTGCTAATGATTGGCAGTCGATTTTTTATGGTGCCGAGTTGCCAGCCCGACGCTCAACCTTCAGGGAAGGCACGCCCATTCATGCATGTCTTTCGGAGGCCACTCGACCGCTTGGAGGACATGCAGACTCCACACAGAAGGCACTCCAGCCGTGAATCGAACAAGAGAACCTCTATCTGTGAGGCAACAATGCTACCACTGTACCACCGTGGCTTAATTTAGCTGCACAATAATATATCCTATTTACTTCTGCTATATGGCATGAATATCTATGAACAGTCCTAATCACTGTGTTCATTTGTTTTATCAAACTTCTAACTTTTGGGGTTTTATTGACTTTCTGTAGTCTGTTTCTTTCATTGATCTTAATATGTCTGTTCATCTCTATTAAATCAAGCAACTCCTCTTAGATCATTTTCTTCTAAACTGAGGGCGCATTCATTGATCTTCATTTCCTGCGGTCATTCTACAGAAAGTTCTAGAGCATCTTCCTGTGCCACAGCCTCTTCAGTTTCATCCTGTGTCACCTGGTCCTTGTTCATGTGAGAACTCACTGGCCTATCACTCCACAAGATTGACTGTGTCAGAGTTGCCACAGTTTCCTGTTCCTTCCCTTGCTGTGCAACTCCAGCTGAACTTTTATACTGGTTTCCTATGGAATGCTCCAAAGTATCCTCATATAGCAACTGATCAGATGGCTCCTGCTCCACTGATTTCTCCTTAATTTGGGGATCCATTGCTCTGTCTGGGCTTGTTCTGGAAGTCTGGTGTTGGATTTTACTGGTTTGGAGTGAACCGGATTGGATCTAGAGGCTGTTGATGACTGTCAGAGATGCCAGAGATGGAGCTGGAGAGGACTGAGAGAGGATGGTTGAACTGGTGGGGCCGTTCGGGATGATTATGCTGGATGCAGATGGCAGGGGTCTGTTTTTTAGTCTGCCATTTTTTTTTTAATTGGATTTGGTTGGTGGTGTTGAAGATGAGCTGGTGAGACCTGACTGGGACTTGGGATGATGCTGCTGTGGAGAGAGTGATGGCAGTTGCGTGGACGTAGTGGATTGCTGTAATACATGGGATCAAATGGTTGATGGATGCTTCTGTGCCTACTGTTGGCTTGGTCACTGTTGTTGTAAATGTATTTTTGTTTCTGTGTTGCTGTGCTTTTCTGTTGTACATGAGCTTGGAGAAATGAAATTTTGTTCAGATGTACACTTGTGTATGGTCTGAATGGCAATAAAGTTACTTTTGACTTTGACTCTGTCCTGCTGTGATGTTATCAGAGTTAGAATTTCTACACTAAATCTTTCACTTTGCAGGTAATCCATAACCTCAGTTTCTATTTCTTTAACTTCTCCATTACTAATCCTCTTTTCTACTTTTCCTATTTGTTTTCTTATTGTTTGTATTGTAAAGTGTTCCATATGCCTTTGCCTGTATTTCTCTTCAAATATCTTTAATGCTGCTCTTTTTCTGTTGATTAGTCTTGCTTCTCCTTTACATAAATATTGCACCATATTAAATCTCTTTTTCTTTCCCATGTCTATATTTCTTCTTCAGATGTCTCCTGCTCCTCCTGCTTCCCATTACTTGAGGGATTTATTGTTCCATCATGCTATGATATAACCTGTATTAGACTTTCTACACTAAATCTTTCACTTCGCAGGTATTCCATAACTTTCATAAATCTGTTGTATTAATGAAAACAATGTTTTTATTTGAAGCTTTTGACAGTTTTTCTTGCGCAAGTATTTTTCTTTCCTCTGGTTTCTTTCTTAATCTTTTGGTATAGCTTCTGCCTGGAAATTCTGGGCTTCTTGCATAATAGTCACAATATATAATTTCTTATTCTTAATAGTCCACTCTATCATTGTTATGGTTCTATTTTGGCCTATCAGTTTTTGTGATTTTTGTGGACTACTACATCCTTCTACAACATGGGGGCCATCCTCCCCTGAGCCTGACATGGCACCATTGTAGAAATGTTTCCATATCATGAGGATTCTACACTGTCATTTGTTTTTCTAGATCTGGCACCAGTGTGCTTACCAATCTGAGTACTTTTTTCCTGGCTCTTGTGTACCCAGGTATGTTTTTTTTATTTTTTAACCAACTCCTGTCCATGATATATGTTGTATAAAATACAGTCTGCATATCAGTGTCATCTTGGTGAGGTTTTGTGAAAAAAAAGGTCCACTTCATGAAGGTGCTCACCAAGACTTAAGGATGAATTTAGTTCCAGCAATACTACTCTCCTTTGCTTGCTGATGTATCTTCTCTCTTTCTACATCTGTAGCGAGAAACATGACTTGTTAGGCCCACTAGAATCTGTATTCATCCACAGCCTCCATACAAGCTTTATCCCTAGGGAATGGAGGATTGCAACAGTCATCTCTCTACACAAAGTGGACCATCAGCAGACTTAGGGAACTACAGACCCATAACTGTGAGTAGTTTTATATGCAAGGCCATGGAAAGAAGTATTGTGGACCTGATAAACAAAGAAATAGGAAATCTTAAACACTGGACCTGTCCCAGTTCATTTTCATCAAGGGCTGGTCATGCCTACTAAACCTGGTGGACATATTTGAGAAGGTCACTAGAGCCATGGATGAGGGAAAAATGGTACATACTGCCTACCTTGACTTGGCAAAGGCATTTGACACAATACGCCACTCAGGTATTACAGACAAATTCACAAATTTAGGCATACATTCCTATGAAACCTGATGGATAGCCAAATGGCTCACAGATAGGATGCATGAAGTTAGGGTGGGGGAATCCTCCTCCACCAAGAGGCGTGTTACTAGTGGAGTCTCAGTGCTTGGTATGGGGACCTCTTTTGTTTGGAATATACTTCTCTGAAGTCAAGGCAAATGTAGAGGGCCTTTGCATGACCAAATTTGATGACAGCTGCAAGTTGTGTGTTGATATCCTCCAGGAGGGTCTGACACAGACAAATAACTGGTGCCAGAACTATGGCCTTAAACTCAATGCAAAAAAATGCATAATTATACCCTTTGGGAAAATTACCATAACACTGATGACATTCCCCTAAGAGTAGACCCAGTGGTAAGGGACTTGGGAACTCAGATTGACAGTAACCTGAACTGTGATTAACAGGTGTCTATGGTAGGGAGAAAATCCTTCTATGTGGTACAACTGATAAGTAAGGGCATGGCTTCCAGATCTAAGAAGGCACTCCAGCCATGAATCAAACAGGAGAACCTTTTGCTGTGAGGCAACAAAGCTACCCTGTACCACCGCGGCTTAATTTAGCTGCACAGTAATATATCTTCATATATATTCATGCAATATAGCAGAAGTAAATAGGATATAATTTAGCTGCACAGTAATATATCCTATTTACTTCTGCTATATGGCATGAATATCTATGAACAGTCCTAATTACTGTGTTCATTTGTTTTATCAAACTTCTAACTTTTGGGGTTTTATTGACTTTCTGTAGTCTGTTTCTTTCATTGATCTTAATATGTCTGTCCATCTCTATTAAATCAAGCAACTCCTCTTAGATCATTTTCTTTTAAACTGAGGGCGTATTCATTGATCTCCATTTCCTGCGGTCATTCTGCAGAAAGTTCCAGAGCATCTTCCTGTGCCACAGCCTCTTCAGTTTCATCCTGTGTCACCTGGTCCTTATTCATGTGAGAACTCACTGGCCTATCACTCCACAAGATTGACTGTGTCAGAGTTGCCACAGTTTCCTGTTCCTTCCCTTGCTGTGCAACTCCAGCTGAACTTTTATACTGGTTTCCTATGGAATGCTCCAAAGTATCCTCATATAGCAACTGATCAGATGGCTCCTGCTCCACTGATTTCTCCTTAATTTGGGGATCCATTGCTCTGTCTGGGCTTGTTCTGGAAGTCTGGTGTTGGATTTTGCTGGTTTGGAGTGAACCGGATTGGATCTAGAGGCTGTTGATGACTGTCAGAGATGCCAGAGATGGAGCTGGTGAGGACTGAGAGAGGATGGTTGAACTGGTGGGGCCGTTCAGGACGATCATGCTGGATGCAGATGGCAGGGGTCTGTTTTTTAGTCTGCCATTTTTTTTTTAATTGGATTTGGTTGGTGGTGTTGAAGATGAGCTGGTGAGACCTGACTGGGACTTGGGATGCTGCTGCTGCGGAGAGAGTGATGGCAGTTGCGTGGACGTAGTGGATTGCTGTAATACATGGGATCAAATGGTTGATGGATGCTTCTGTGCCTACTGTTGGCTTGGTCACTGTTGTTGTAAATGTATTTTTGTTTCTGTGTTGCTGTGCTTTTCTGTTGTACATGAGCTTGGAGAAATGAAATTTTGTTCAGATGTACACTTGTGTATGGTCTGAATGACAATAAAGTTACTTTTGACTTTTGACTTTGACTCTGTCCTGCTGTGATGTTATCAGAGTTAGATTTTCTACACTAAATATTTCACTTTGCAGGTAATCCATAACCTCAGTTTCTATTTCTTTAACTTCTCCATTACTAATCCTCTTTTCTACTTTTCCTCTTTGTTTTCTTATTTTTTGTATTGTAAAATGCTCCATATGCCTTTGCCTGTATTTCTTTTCAAATATCTTTAATGCTGCTCTTTTTCTGTTGATTAGTCTTGCTTCTCCTTTACATAAATATTGCACCATATTAAATCTCTTTTTCTTTCCCATGTCTATATTTCTTCTTCAGATGTCTCCTGCTCCTCCTGTTTCCCATTACTTGAGGGATTTATTGTTCCATCATGCTATGATAGAACCTGTATTAGACTTTCTACACTAAATCTTTCACTTCGCAGGTATTCCATAACTTTAATAAATCTGTTGTATTAATGAAAACTATTTTTTATTTGAAGCTTCTGACAGTTTTTCTTGCGCAAGTATTTTTCTTTCCTCCGGTTTCTTTCTTAATCTTTTGGTATAGCTTCTGCCTGGAAATTCTGGGCTTCTTGCATAATAGTAACAATACATAATTTCTTATTCTTAATAGTCCACTCTATCATTGTTATGGTTCTATTTTGGCCTATCAGTTTTTGTGATTTTTGTGGACTACTACATCCTTCTACAACATGGGGGCCATCCTCCCCTGAGCCTGACATGGCACCATTGTAGAAATGTTTCCATATCATGAGAATTCTACGCTGTCATTTGTTTTTCTAGTTCTGGCACCAGTGTGCTTACCAATTTGAGTACTTTTTTCCTGGCTCTTGTGTACCCAGGTTATTTTTTAACCTACTTCTGTCCATGATATATGTTGTATAAAATACAGTCTACATATCAGTGTCATCTTGGTGAGGTTTTGTGAAAAAAAAGGTCCACTTCAAGAAGGTGCTCACCAAGACTTAAGGATGAATTTAGTTCCAGCAATACTACTCTCCTTTGCTTGCTAATGTATCTTCTCTCTTTCTACATCTGTAGCTTGAAACATGACTTGTTAGGCCCACTAGAATCTGTATTCATCCACAGCCTCCATACAAGCTTTATCCCTAGGGAATGGAGGATTGCAACAGTCATCTCTCTACACAAAGTGGACCATCAGCAGACTCAGGGAACTACAGACCCATAACTGTGAGTAGTTTTATATGCAAGGCCATGGAAAGAAGTATTGTGGACCTGATAAACAAAGAAATAGGAAATCTTAAACACTGGACCTGTCCCAGTTCATTTTCATCAAGGGCTGGTCATGCCTACTAAACCTGGTGGACATCTTTGAGAAGGTCACTAGAGCCATGGATGAGGGAAAAATGGTACATACTGCCTACCTAGACTTGGCAAAGGTATTTGACACAATACGCCACTCAGGTATTACAGACAAATTCACAAATTTAGGCATACATTCCTATGAAACCTGATGTATAGCCAAATGGCTCACAGATAGGATGCATGAAGTTAGGGTGGGGGAATCCTCCTCCACCAAGAGGCGTGTTACTAGTGGAGTCTCAGTGCTTGGTATGGGGACCTCTCTTGTTTGGAATATACTTCCCTGAAGTCAAGGCAAATGTAGAGGGCCTTTGCATGACCAAATTTGCTGACAGCTGCAAGTTGTGTGTTGATATCCTCCAGGAGGGTCTGACACAGACAAATAACTGGTGCCAGAACTATGGCCTTAAACCCAATGCAAAAAATGCATAATTATACCCTTTGGGAAAATTACCATAACACTGATGACATTCCCCTAAGAGCAGGCCCAGTGGTAAGGGACTTGGGCACTCAGATTGACAGTAACCTGAACTGTGATTAACAGGTGTCTATGGTAGGGAGAAAATCCTTCTATGTGGTACAACTGATAAGTAAGGGCATGGCTTCCAGATCTAAGAAGATCATAGTCCCACTATGCTCAGCCCTCATAAGACCAATAATTGTGTACAATGCAGCCTTCAGCTTATAACAGAAAACAAGCAACTCTTGGAATATTCACAAACTCCAGAAACACAGATGAATTCTGTACAGTAAGGCCAACAGCACAACGAGCACCAACAAATAAAATCCAGTTGTGCTCAACCAAGTTTTAATTCAAATATAGATAATATAAAATTTGTTGAGTGCTTTTGTTTCTGACATTAGGAACTTCATCAGAACAACTAATCTAAAATACAGACATCAGACTAGATATTTAAAGGTAAAACCACCCCCCCCAAAAAGGTTAAAACCAATAAGATCATATTACTAATTCAATACAATTTTAAGGCTTAGAATTTTTAGAGGCAAAACACACTTTTTTGGATGATTACACTTCCAGTCTCAAGTTTGAGTAGAGCAGCAATGGAACAGGCATCATTCAAACCTGGCGAATGTGTGGCATCCAATAATAATTGCCCCTTTAATTCATTTTTATTTAGGTGTTCCTTGACCAAATAACCCTTATGATCAACAACTACCTGTTCAATAATGGTAAACTTGAAAAAATGCATTGGAAATTGTGCAGTGTGCCTATATAAGGCATTTGTATTCTTGCATTTTTTAATGTCAAGTAGGTGTTTGTAAATTCTGTCTTTTAATCTCCTAGAGGTTTTGCCCAAGTAAAATGCTGAGCATGTGTTACAACAGGCCAGATAGTTGACCTGTTTAGAATTGCATGAAAAATGCCCTTTTGTAGAATGGGTGCTATCTCTGTGGGGGACTTATAGCTAGCTATGATGTGGCAGGAGGCCTTGCCAATAGTTAAATGAACATGGAGTAGCTCAAGAGAGTCATACTGTTTGACCAGTCTCAAGGTGTACTTATACTTAATGATGATGGATACACCACCTCCTTTGGTTCTTTTATGCTCAATTTGTGGTTTGAATGTATGGAAGGCATTGTAGCTCTGCATGGCTGAAGTGCTTTCTGCATTTTTGGACCAGTCTTGATGAGTGCATAGACATTAGCATCTTCCAAAGTCAGGAGTGCTTCCAGGGAGTGCAGTTTCTTGTTTAGACTCCTAGCATTAAGCAGCAGTACCTTGAGTTTATCCATAGAGGATTTAGTTATGTTGGGATGTTGGTTATTTTGACACTGTCTTAAAAGGCACAATAGGGGTGGCTAATGCCTTTTCCAGTATCCAAAAGTCTAGAAGACAGAGGTGTAGACCATTTCTGGCAAAGTACAGTGACCTGTTGACCATATATTCCCAGGCTGACAGATACTAGATCCCCTTGGACTGACATCAGAAGCTAAGCCAATTGTTAAAGTAAATAATTTTTTGTTAGTATTCTGGCATCATAAGGTAGAATTCTGCTTAAGGCTAGGCTTATACCCACCTGTGACACATAATCTGAGAGCTCAGTCATGTCTCTCTTCATATAGCCCATTGAGGTACATCTCAAGTCATTCACCTCCACATGGACTATGACAGAGTCATACTGGTACTTGTGGTTGAGGGACTTGAGTACTTACATGACTGGATGGATCCTGGCACCTGACAGGCAGGTAACCGTAACCCAGTCCTTAATCAGCCTGGAGAGGGGAACATCTGTGTGTCTCATAATGGAGTCACCTATGACCAATACATTTGGTTTTGTGGTGTAACTCCTTATGGGCTAATTTGATGAGACACTGGTGTGTGTTATTATGTGTTGTGTTTTTATTTTTGTACTGTTATGTGTGTAAGTGGATTCCATTTGGAAGACCTCTGATCTTTTAAGTTACTAGTGAGGTGAGCACCTCTGCACATATGGGTTTATGTGTTTTGTCCCTATTTAATGTGGAAAGTGTGTGTCATACCTCTCAACTGTCCAGATTTTTGACTCATATTTTTGGTCTGTTCCTTATAAAATTTGTGGTTTTCTGGATTTATGTGGCAAATCAATGAGGACTGAATTCACTATATAATGACAAGCATTTGAGTTTCTGACTCATATCCTTCTGAAAAATGCATTACAACACAATGCCTTTTATTGTAGCAACTTTCTAAGTTTATAAGAGCAGCATTTAAAATGTGTCCATATTTTTGGGGCTTTAAGCCCCATTATATTTGACTTTGTCCAGATTTTTGGTGGTAAATGGTTGAGAGCTATGGTGTATGTGCTTAGAACCTGTTTGGCATTCAGTTGTCCTTATGTGAGAGTCTTGCCTCCAATTCCATAGTGTTAACTACATCGGTCACAAAAAGTATTTGCTTGTTTCAGGAGTAAGTGGTTGTCAGCATACATACATATATATATATATATATATATATATATATATATATATATATATATATATATATATATATATATATATATATATATATATATATATATGGGTCTACTGTATATGACTGAAAACACACTTGTACGAAAACGAACAGTAGACCCTTGGTTACGCGAAAGTTCACTTCCACGAAGCACGGTTCAATGAACCGTTCAGGGACACTGAAGCGCCAAGGCACGCTGCAGTGGGGAATAGGAAATTTACCTGTTCCCCACTGTAGTGTGATCACGGAGTTGGTATATTTAAGTGGGGGAGGGTGGGGGCGAAGCTCCCCACTCAATGTAATGTTATAAAGTGTTTTTTTTTCCTGGTTCGTTGAAACATGTTTCGCAAAAGTGCACTTTTTAATAAGTGCACTTTCGCTTAACTGAATGGTCTACTGCTTTTTTTCAAATACGTGGTATTCGATTAAAAGCAGTAGACCCAGATATATATATATATATATATATATATATATATATATATATATATATATATATATATATATATATATATATATATATATATATATATATATATATATATATATATAAACATATCTTAGTTTCTTCATCACAAAAGCTTCACTTCATTTAAAGTATACATTGCAATGTCAGCCATTTTGTTTGTGGTACTTACAATAATGTTTTCCCTTTCTAATGGCCTTAAATACTAATTTACAAAAATCTACAATTTCTTGAATATATGGACACGGAGAACAATTGTGGCAAATTGTGCATGTCAGTGGTCTCATTATTTAAAATGATGGCCTCATAACTGAAAAAGACTCACTTGTACTTAACATTCCTTATTTCTTTCTGTATGTGCAATAAA